>NC_092685.1:11876912-12123470 GCF_964275005.1 Diadema setosum | reverse complement strand
AACATTATTAACTGCAATGTTGATGATTTGTTTACCGTCATTGTTTCCACCAATGGTAACATCGATGTGAGATAGCATTATGCGCTTAGTTATCTGTGGGAAATTGTTATTGAAACATACGCAGGACTTCTGCAACAAGAGTTTAACCTTGCCTAGACTTTATTTTCTTTCACTCACTTTTTTTTACGTCAGCAAGTCATTGTGCCAATCAATCACTTAGTAGACGCATAAAGGAACAAATAAGAGGATCTCCAATCACGTGAAGCTCTTGAAGATGGATAAGCAATTGCATTAATTGACAACTGTCGTCTTCTGCCAGATTCTTTAATTGGTAGTTAACTACATTTGCATACTATTACGCAACTTTTGGCGACTTTCTGTTCGTTGAGTGATCTTATAATCCATTGTGCAAACTTTTTCTTTCCCTACGAGGAAAACTACCTGGATAAATTTAATTATCCTGGACCGTAAAGACTTCCTTTCTTACAGTAATATATACTAAATTTGGAAATTGATACTTGGTTGTCCAAGTCAGGGTTGTTATCTATCTTGACACAGCTTCTTTGACGCTCATCAAATCCTTTTATTACGATTTCAAGTTGTCCAACATAATTTTGAGATTACTCCAGCGTCTTGAAGTTTGACGACGTTGAGCATCTTTGATTACTCATTTTCATAAATCTACTTTTTCAATTACAGTTTTAGTTTATTTCATTTCTCCACTTGTACAAATGAATTATCATGCCAAATCACCAATGATCACTAAAAACATAAGAGTTCTTAAAAGAAAACTGAAATAAAAGATATGATTACTTGTATACACGAACATTTTCGAACGACTTCAAAAACACACAACCTTTTGAACGACTTTAAACAACGACTGTGTGAATCAAATGCTTTCGAATCTGTCTGCCAAGGATTGCTAGATATCTCGCAGTTTTCGAGCGAAAGATGAAAAAAGAGAACAAACAATAAGAGAGAAAATAAGGGGAAAATCTTTTCTGCCGTCATGTACGCCCACGTGGAAGACACAGACATGATATAGGTGTGGAGTTAGCTTTTTTGTTCCGTCTACTCGTCCGCTCTCATTGACCACAATTAGCCTCATGTCTTTTTGACGTCATTCCATCGTCATTGGACACGCTGATGGCGTATTGAGAGTTGAGAAAGGATCCTTCAAGCCAGCTTGTCCTTTTCAACCAAAATAGCTATTCGCCACCTTGCAGTAGATAGCGTTGGCCTTGAAGTATAACATTGATTGCAATGCACAGAGATTGATACATCATGGCGGAACAGTATATGAATGGAGATTTGTTTGATTCCAGGAAAGATGAATTGGTGATTTATCATGATCTCAGCATGATTGCACATTTGCTTCAATTTGCAATTACAGAAGCACAGTGAGTGAATAAGGATCTGAGACTTGCAAAGATTTCGTAGAGTATCAGCTTATTGAACGCTTGCCTTCAAATTAAAAAAACAACAACTAACAAACAAACAAACAAGGTAATGCGTCTTTACGTCAATGTTGCTTGACACAGCACTTTTTTTCTTCTTTTCATGTCATATGTTTTGTAATCAATGTCTGATTTATCTTAATTTTGTCCGTGTGTGCTCACACACGCCAGGTACACCTTTTTCTTCTTCTTTCTTAGAGGTAGGGGTGGAGGGTTTGACATGGAGTTCATGCGTGCGTGTGTCTGTGTCGGGCAAGCGCGGCGGAACACTTCTGTTTTGTTTTGTTTTTTTGGTTTTTTGGTTTTTTTTTTTTTTTTTGGGGGGGGGGGGGGGAAATCTCGACGGGGGCACATTTATGTGACGATGTGAGATCCTCGGCGCGGGAGCGATGCGATCGAGCGGGGGGGGGGGGGGGGGTGGAAAGGGGGATACCCCCCCCCCCCCCACACACACACACACACACACACAGTAGGGAGCTTTTGTAAAACAGAATATAAAAGTCGCGTTTATAGACCATTTAAAAGAAAAAATTAAGGAATTAAATATAGTAAAAAGTAATCAGTGCGAAGGACTATGATTATTACGTAAGGGAGTACATAATAATGTGATGGTGTGAGATCCTCGGCGAGGGAGCGAAGCGACCGAGCGGGGGGGGGGGGTGGGAGGGGGAAAACCCCCTCCCACGGTAGGGACTTTTTGTAAAAACAGAGTATAAAAGTCGCGTTTATAGAGCATTTAAAAGCAAATTTCTAGGGAATTAACATAATGAAAAAATCAGTTGGAAGGACTATGATCATAACGTATGGGAGTACATAATAATGTGATAGTGTGAGATCCTCGGTGAGGAAGCGAAGCGACCGAGCGGGGGAGGGTGTGGGAGGGGGATACCCCCTCCCACGGTAGGGACTTTTTGTAAAAACAGAGTATAAAAGTCGCTTTTATAGAGCATTTGAAATCAAATTTCTGAGGAATTAAACATAGTAAAAGAAATCACTGTGAAGGACTATGATAATAACTTATGAAAACTTTTCATTTTACTATAAGTACGGGCAGAACGAGCGAGCCACTTTCACTTTGCCATTTATCTGAAATGTACTCATTAAAAGTTTAAAAGTGATCGCATCGTTCGAGCAATAAAATATATTCTTATACTGCTGGAAAGCAAAGAAGAAAATGAAAAATGTAAGGTTTACTATAAAAGGTATGTTTCAGCGGGCATACTCGAGGACATGAGGCTACCATCTATACACAAGTACACTTTACACAAGTTACTATTAGTGTATAGATGCAATAATGTATGTTGTTAGTGTATTATAATTTTCGCCCCGTTAGGGGCGAAAAGTTTGCATTTTCAGTTATGAAATTACAACATTTAGACAAGAAATATGCCTTTATTGTTCATTTTGGTCTTTAAATAAGTGATTAATTATTTGTTACAGGGGGCACTTTGGGGGGGGGGGGGGGCAAAAACTCGTTTTGCCCCCCCCCCCCCAACATTTTGTTTGGGGGGGGGGGGGGGGGGCAAGTGCCACCCCTGCCCCCGCTTCCGGCGCCCTTGGTGTCGGGGTATACTTGTGTGTGCGTGTGTGTGTGTGTAAGTTTGCGTGTTTTTGTGTGTTTGCTGGTGTGTACATTTTTTTTATGTGTGTGATTGTTATATGGTGAATAGATATAGAAACATCTATGCCAAATTAACCTCACAAATAGATTATACGACTATTCTTAACTTCGATAATGTAACTCTCGACCAACGGCATTATGTTTCTTTTTGTGCCAACGCCCTCAAAAACCACTATGCCGTTCTCTTTCCGTCGTCTTCAGCAAAACAAACGTCTGCGTTTCTTAACCGCGGAATTACTGGTCACATCGACATGACTTTCACTTCATGATTTGCGGCAGAACGTATTTTGGTGGGTTTTCTCAGGCGTTTTGAAGTGATGAACCTCCAGGGGTTGACATTGAAGCGTTAAAGTGCCATTCGACGAGATACTACTGTCTTCATCTTGTCAAGTCAGCTTAATATCCACAGCTATTCTATGCTCGATCGTGTCGACTAATACCAAGGAGGTATGAGTCTTGCTAATACTTACTAGTCGACATAGTGAAATAAACTATATTTACCATAAAGTCCATGTCGTCATGGTGATATAGATTAGTGAGCTTTAGATCTACGACGCGAACGCTAAGACGACGCAGCCTCCGGGTTGGACAATGGAAATAGCTATTTCGCACATGCACGGAACGCCATTTTTGCGTAAGTTAGCGTCGTCTTCGCGTTCTCGCTAAGACGACTTCCCAAAAAGTAATGTTGTCATGGCGACATAATTATCTTGCCAAGTATAATTCACACGGAATTAAAAAAAAATGTTCATGTCGTCATGGCGACATAAAATCTCTTACACGAAGTCGACCTCCCAAAAAGTAATGTTATTTTGGCGACATGAGTTATCTTGCCAATTTGACTTCCAAGCTATGGTTCAATCAATAAGTCGACAGGGGAAGTTATCCAATAATCTTAAAATGTCCACGTGATATGGATAAAAAGTCGATTTGACACAATGAAGTATCTCGTCATGTAGTCAAGTAGAACGGCACTTTAACTCTTCTGTATCCTGATATAGGTTTGTTGAAACAGTTGAGAACTGCAGAATCCCACTGGGCCTGAGTGGGTGAAAAAGTCAGGTTAACTTTACGTGTACAACGTGAAGTCTTTTCTTTCGCTCCTGTCAACTCAGATTAAGATCTAAACATTAAAGGAGCCTCATAGACTCGAGAATAAGTATACGAATGCCAAACCCTGTCTTGAAAACGAAATCAACTCTGCCTATTGTACATTGCGGGATTATATGGAATATATCATATTGACACCTCAACGCTTACGTTATATGAATGACTGTGCACTTGGTATGAATGATTTAGAATAAGAATTAATGTGATATATGTGATATTAATGTGAATAATTGAACTAAAAATGAATGACAGAGCTGATAATCGTTATGGCAGATTGACCGAGCAGCAAAAGATGTAATGCAGATGAGGCATACATTCCGCGTAAAAACCCATAGACATCTGGAACATAT
Source organism: Diadema setosum (assembly GCF_964275005.1). NCBI lineage: Eukaryota > Metazoa > Echinodermata > Echinoidea > Diadematoida > Diadematidae > Diadema > Diadema setosum. The sequence continues at coordinate 12,118,932 of NC_092685.1, read as the reverse complement.
AACTGATGGAAAATCAACAAAGTAACGAGTGACTTATAAAGAAGACAATTGGCTTATGACACTAACCAATTAGGCTACATTCTAAAGTTTTCATGATCTGTTTCATCGCGAGCTTTCATCAGCGGCTTCCCACCGCGTCTAACCGCTTCCTTTTGGGTGCTACAAACTCGGCGCACCATTCCAACACCTCTTCGTCACGGCTTGTGGTCCTCTATCGCTCCATCTCTCCTCTCGTCTTTCTCTCCCCCACTCTGTCTCTCCTACGTGGTTTTCTAGGAAAAGAAAGCTGAATTCAAGACCGGAAACATTCTCCTCACCACAGAGTTAAGCTGTAAACATGTTTTCCACTCTCTCCGAGCCCACTCACGTCATTTTGCGAGGGAGAAAAATACTTATTCATGACTTAAAATATGTAGCTTGACAGGTCTCGAGTATCTCGAAAAGTCCTCTATACTTTTCTCCCGCTCTCTCTTATAGCGGCAGCCCCCACCCCACCCCCATTGGTTTGACATGTATGAGCTCGTCGAAAGCTGAAAGATTCAATTTAATTTTATTAATTTCATTCACTCCCTTTCTTTGTCGCTCCTAGGTTTATTTTTATTTTCTGTCTGTTCCGTCCCTGCTTTTGTTCTTGTCCTTGTCATAGTTCCTTTTTTTTCTGATTATTTCACCTGACATCAGGACATCAAAATTTTATACATGGAGTCCTTGACGGATCTTGAGATGCCCTCACCTTCTTGAGTAATTCACAAACTTTACAAGCTATGCTTTTCTTGTGAATTCTTTTTTTCCATGTAGAGTTATAAATTAAGATTGTGTTGCTTACTTGTTTATTTATCCAAACAAGAGTTGATATCATTGTAATAATTGTATTCATGTTTTGTTGAAATTTACGTGATTCAAAGTTCCTTTAAATATTATGTACTCATGTAAGCGTTGTGTATATTACTTTGTATTACTTTATATGGAAATAAAATAATTTTGAATTGAATTGAATTCAGATCGTTGGAGATTTAGTAGGCCTACTCATTGTGCAGAGACAGCCAGTCAATGGTTTGCAATCTATCGTACTATAGAAGCTCCCTTTATGAATCCCTTTCACAGAGAAAAAAAGATAAGATAAAAGAAAATTACCAAATTCGTGTCTCAAACGAAAAGATATGCGTGAAAGCTGACGCATATCTGCAGGAGGACGTCAAGTGGAATGATAGCACAGTGTGGGGCTCAGCCACATCACGTATTACCTGGTGTTTGATAAGGAGTTGATATCATCATCATCATCATCATCATCATCACCACCACCACATAGACCTGGGCACCGTTTCATGTAAGATGATAGCTCTGACAAGTTGTCAATCTCTGACAATTTCAGTAAAATCTTGATTTTTGATTGGCTGAGAAGCTCTAGCACCGACGGTTTATGGTAATTAACAGAGACTGACAACTTGTCATGGCTGAGAACTTTAATGAAATGGTGCTTTAAGTCGACAAAAAGGAACGTGAAGTGAATTCTAATCAAGCGACAGCCAATTGTTTCGAAGCTTTTAAACCTACTGTTGATGTTACATAGACTTTAGCAGCAAAACGTTTTTAATTGATATTTTGTTCAACTTTGGATCAAAACGAACATTTTTTTATACATTATTGGCATCCCCTTCTTTTCATTCCACCCTTGCCCCAGACTTTCCCCTCCCCTCCCCTCCCCTCCCTCCCCCTCCCCATCGCCGGTACTTGGGGCATCTTTTCCTTAACGATCATTCCTACCTTTAAACAATTGCGAGAAGGGCCAGTCTCAGACCTATGAGACTGAAAAGAAATGCGAGTGCAAACGAGTGAGGAAATATGATCCCTCAAAAAAAAGCGGATCACTTGTGTCTCGGCTTTGGTTTAACGAGATAATTCAATTATTGACTAATAATCATTAACGTATACCCCTGACCTATTAGCTCAGCAATTAATTCGGAACAACTCCCAATTAGCTTACCGCTAAATGGTAATCAGTCTAATCTGATTATCAACCATTCATCCAATATCTGTATTCTCTGCATCGTCAGTGCACCATCATGGATCAATAAAAGCCAAATTGCAGTACGATATAGCTCAGAAAACTCATAAACATGTCATATTTTCAACTCGCGTTCACCAACACATTTTCAGCTCCAAGAAAATAGACAGACTACTTCAATTGATTAACCAATCATATATTCTACATTGAAATTATACTTCGTGTTTAAGTCAACTTCCATAAAGAGAGCTTAAAAAAAAAACGCGGTCGAACTTCACGAAAAGTAGGCATTTTATAATATATTTCCATTGACTTTCACAACTTTCGTATGTTTTTCCAACCTTTGATAAAGTTGTAACTATTGTGTTTGTTTGATATTCTTCATTATTATTATCACTAAAGCAAACTAAAATGATTATGGAGTTAGCAAAATCTCTGAAATGTCCAAGAAGCTATTATTTTGCAATTATTGGGAAATCGTAAAAAGTAGCCATAAGAAAAAAAAAACCCAGCATGGATACTAATCAGAGAGTTAAACAGGTTTTACAATTCTGTCCTTGTTATGAGAACGTAATATGAGAAAAATATGAAAGCTGTGACGTCTTATATCATTAACGTCACTCGTAATGTGTGCTTTCCGATCATATGCAAGTTTCCACACAATCTTAAACGTCATTTTACTGAGATCAAGAATGAATTGTTTGAAACGAATAAAAGTCCCATGTGCTTATATCATTAACCATACTGTATATTGCATCGGAAATATACAGTGTACATCACAATTTTTTTTTTCTCTCGCCGAGGTTACGGGGGTGGGGGATGGGGGGGGGGGTGGGGGCTGTAGGAAGGGATATGGGAAACGAGGTGTTGAAGGTACCAGACAGCGTGACGTGTTCGACCCCGAAGTCAAGCCGAACTCAGTCACGGTCGATTCTCATCGCTGCAAAGTCCTTCGAGCGGTAGGCAGGGGGTTAACGGCAAGTGAGACATTGCACTCTTAAAGGGTCAACCATATAACTTAAAGCTCAAATCTAGCATCAAGTGTATTTGTAGCACATTAAGGTAATTGTGATTGCACTTACGTTCATTTCTCAACGCGTAAGTCAAAATAAGATAGTGTTTCGTGAGACAAAGTAATGTCGCACTTATTAATTTTGCAACGTTAGTTGTCATTTCAAATGGTACACAGAAATCTCCGAAAGAATAGACCAAATTTGTATTTTTGCGCTGAGGCTAGTATTATTGTATTGTAGTTCAACGTTTTATTTCGGTTTTGTTTTATGTGGTTATGACGAATCATGTCTTCACTTAAAGTAATAATAGATACACTCTGCGGAGTGCATTTAATATTACAGAAAGATGTCTGTCTTGCCGAAAAGGTCAAATATGATATTAACAAGGACATAGTTTAAGTTTAACATCCATTACAGTCGGTTACCTTGATGATTTAAATCTTTGTGTCCAGCCATATTCCGACTATCCATTATGTACATAGATAGTATACACAAACACACACGCATGCACACACAATATAACGCACGACGCAATGAACCGAATATTGGCTGAAAGTTCAGTGACGTATGTAATATAACTGCGTGTATTATGCTAATGCGTATTGCGCGTATTTATGAATACCTTTCATGTGCTAGTACACTTCAATGATATCGTATCAAAATTGTAAAATTATGTCATCATTGATCAGAACAGAAAGAATTCTTTGAAGAAGACAGAATCGTGATCATGATGTTAACATCGTATTTCATTCTACTTCAGATAACCATTGGCGGTTTTGAAGCTTGTGAAGAATGAGCATTTTAATAGCAGTACAATCATAGCTATGTCTCAAATAGAAGCAAGGTAAACCTATACTAACTGACTTGACATTACTGTGGATATTTGGGGTAAAATGTAAAGTATAGCAACAGTATTCTCACTCCAATGGATATTTGAGTTAGTCCAATGTATCCAAATGATATTTACGGCGTTTAAGAGTACAAAAATACAAAATATTATACCCTATTATTACCTTAAAATCATCTTTAAAACAGAACAGCTTTCCAAGAGTACATTTTTAGCAAAATCTGCAGATACAGACTTGAAAAGTCGAGGTGTTGAGCAGTGGATTTTACAAAGATTTGCAGTCGACTGATTTTGATAACTACCAAATGCCGGACAGAAATCGTTACGTATAGAGACTTTAAGTTCTTCCTCGTCTCCGAATAGACTTGTGCGTGTCATCACAACCCCCATCATTACGCATCAAGCGGTCTCTTTTCTAATTCTTTTTCTTCTGCTCGCTCTCTTTTTTTTTTCTCGCCGACTTCAAATTACGTGCCTACGTCTGTCCTTTACGTTCCGCTGAGATAAATGTGGAGTTTCCCTTTTTCCTTTAAAGCGGGCGTTTCCTATCGACGGCTGCCATTACGCTCGTATAAAAAGAAATCAGTCTGAAATCTAATTTATTCGAAAGAACACGATGCAAAGCCGTCACCTCTATATGAAGGCATAGGTCATGGGTACCAAGAAAACTGGGAACGCTAGACGGAGAAGGTGGCAGATAGAGCGAGAGAAAGAAAGGAAAAAAGGAAAGAAAAAAGACAGAGCTGCATCGACTGAGTTACAAAAGTAGAATATTAGGGAAATAAACAGATCAAGATGAATAAAAAAAGGCAAGATTAGGAAACCCATCGAAGCACTGGTTAACAGGAGACAGACTTGTTTTAAGATGGAGGATTTTTTAATTTTTTTTTAGTCAGAAAGTGGATCAAGATTACATTCAGAAGGGATTGGAATGGTTTATGGTACACCGTCTTTCTTTTTCCTTCAGCACACCAAGTACGATATGCAAAGTTAAAACACGTCACCTAATTTAAAAGAACTAAAACACACAAACACACACACACACACACACACACACACACACACCGCTCACATCCCACACATGAGCAGAAAAAGAAAGACTATCATTGATCATGTTGCGATGAGTAATCAGGCTCGGATAAACGGATAAAAAGTGAAAAACAGCAAAGCATTATCAATACGTTGCCCCCCCCCCTTCCTTATTAGTAGCCACTCCCAATGATTTCGAGAGTTATTTCAGTAATCAATTACGTATTCTTATTATCATTGGGAGCTTACATGTTGTGTACAAATCTGCCGAGTTCACTCGTCATGATTACGATAATCATAGTGATGATATTGGAGATGATGATGATGATGATGATGATGATGATGACGGTGATGATAATGGCAATGATAATAATAAACTGTTTGTTTACTTTTTTTTCAGAGTAAAAGATAAATGCATGCAATTTGGACTACTCTTGATGTTTGTAACTGAACTTCAAAGAAGTAGCTCAAAGTATCGAACAAGTTGAAGGAGCGATAGTTCGATACAAGGCATTTTGGGAGAAACACATTCATGTGAAGACAATGAATTCACTATGAAATGACGAAAATGATGAAAATGAAATGGGTATTATATAGGCTGCTGTCCAAGTATTTTATTTTCAAGAATTTTTTCCTGCTCGGGCTACATTGTTTTGATTCATAGTCAATGATGATTTTACTCACTTTGCGATCTAACTGCACATCGACATCACAGTGAACATACTAATAAACGTAAATAAAGATATATACAGCAGTGAGATTTTAGTGTGAAGCTTAAAAACCAACTTTTAATGTAAATATAGTAACATGTCTCATTGTTTTCATTTGAAAAAATATATATAGCGTCATTTAAAAGTGGAATGTATGTCGGGGCAGGAATCATACAAATATTTTATGTTTGATAACGTTTGGATAACACTGAAGGATAACGCTGTTCTAAGTAACATCCATGTTGATAGCAATCGGGTCCGTGAACTTGGTGAGATACGATATCTGTTAACATTTTCATTCACTATTTTTGTACAATTTCGCCTCGTCGAAAGATATATACGGCGTGTAGTCCCAGCTCTACAGTTCAAGTTTTAATAGTCAAGGTATCCGCCGTCTGGACATAGTGGGATGTTGCAGGCTAGTCACATTTGCATCCATGTGATGCAAAAATATGGGAGTATGTCAAGCCAAATAGGAAAAGCATCTGAAGCAGATGATACGGTGGGCAGAATTCGGACCACATTGCGCGGGAAGCCCAGCGTTTATACTTTCGCTGAAAACAAGGCGGAATTTCGGCTTTCCCCCAGCTTCCTTCGCGATTAAAATTGGCTCTCAGGACGCCACCCCCTCGGGAAGACACCGGGCTGAGTTTACCGACAGAGTATCGACCTGCGTACCTCGGGCGATGCCGCTTGGGAAATCTAGCGTGCAAGGGACAAGTCACAAAGCCGGGATTATGCACGAGGAGTAAGAGGAGACAATTGCAAAATTGAGACTATTACGACAATACCTGGAGATATGTGGCTGGGGAGAATTCACGTGCCGATTGTTGTACTGCAGGCTGCAAGCGACTCTATAATATGAATAGGAAACTGAGTGCACAGCACTTCTATGTGTTGATTCACTTCCGTAGTTCCCCGGAGATCGGCACGTATCAGCAAGCTTTAATGATGGTAGCAAAGATGGACTCGACGAGACAGAAAAAAAAAGAAGAAAATAAAATGATAATAATAATCATAATCATCAAGAGACCGAAGACATGCATTGTCTAGATTGTATGAGAACCACACAAATTGATGCATAAACAGTGTATTTAGCCCATTGTAGCTTTGCTTATAAAGATAATATATGTTTGTGCATATACGTATGTCAAGATGTGTGTTGTGTAGTGTTGTGTTTGTTTGTTTGTTTGTGTGCGTGTTTATTTTCTGGTCCACAGCTGGTAGCTTTATCTGTTCAGAGCCCTGTAGTGATCTAGGTCGTCCGCCAGTGCTGCAATGTACCATCGGTGAACACGATACCTGCTGTGACTTGTCCCACTTCGTAACTATGATGGTGCCATACGACATAGTCATATCTTTGGAAGCAAGAATTTTGTTATCATAAAAAACGTTTGCCATGCTTACAAAAGGTGTACAAAAGTCACTACTTGGTTTACCTGATCGCTTGTATGAAAGTCTGTCTAAAATTAGCAGCCTAAAAGCCCCTTTCACAATGATTGGTCTACGACCAATGTGCAACCGTCTGCAACGGTTTTTCCCCTTCTTTTTATCGGGGTGTTGCACGACCGATCGCTTGGTTTCTTACGAGGACTCACAGTCGTTGCAGGCGGTAACGGACCAGTCACATCTGACTTTTGCGTTCAAAATCCAGACGCGACCAGATGCAACCGATTCACTCGCATTAGATCGTCCGACCAGTTGTGCGATTGTCGTACGAGTTGTGCACAACGTTGCACACCTTGATGCGAAAGTTCGCACGACTCGATGGTCGCATTGGGTTTCCTGGGACTGTGAAGTCGTCGCCTTTGTTGCGCGACAGCATTGCACATGCGAATGCTTTTCTGCGACCCGATGAGATCGATGGCGATTGAAGCCGGTCGCAGCCTGTCGTGCCACCAAAATGGTTGCAAACGGTCACAGACCAAATGCTAGGCAATCAGTCAAGGCCTACACCACAGTATACACTGAAGTTTAGGACATCGCTGAACTAAGTACAGTTGTTTTATTTTTTCCTAACTTGCATGTAATTGGAATTTCACGCACTGATGAACTCAGAGTCATATATTGCTTCACTTTACTGCATCTGCACGTAAGAATTCACCTGAAGATTATTTTCCTTAAAATAAGTCTCCCCTCCTTTTTAGTTAAGACAATCTTCTTGAATGGAATGGATTATGTACACTCTCAGTGATACCTCCATGGTGATACGAAATCGCCACGAATGGCTGAAAGTTTACAGTGAACTTTAATCTATTTTGGTACTCATGTATCCTCACAATCATGCACCCGTAGGTGGGAAATCCACAGTCTATCACCTCGCATCCTTTGAATGAGTGAGTCATGTAATTACACATTCCTCTTTTTATGTCACCAATGTTATTTTCTCCGTTGTCCAGTCACGGTAAAGGTCGTCTGTGTCCCCAATGTATAGCGCTCGAATAGACAAAAGGGCAAAAAAGGTGGGATCAATTAAACCTGCAGCTTTATGCCTTCGTGCAGTCGACTGAAATTCCCGTACCGATTATGCTCAATTTTTGATAAAGATAATGATAATGCGCTGACTGAAAATGTCAATTGTGGTTCACAGAAACGCACTTATTACTCTGACGCCTGATGATACAGTGAAGAGGTTTCCCGCTTTTGTTATTTCTTTAACAAAATATGCTCGTTATCTGTCATAAGTCATGAAAGCCGGTAATTCTTTTCTTTCTCTCTTTTTAACAAATTACCAAGGTCTACACACGAAAGTAAGTGATTACTATACCCTTTTGACCCGACACCAACCAGGTTTTATCTATCATTTGCTGGAACCGAATGGTTTTTATGAGAGATTCTTATTGTGAGATGATGTGTGTGTTTCATTCGTTGGTGTCGAATTGTGCAAATTGTAACAAACGATGATATTTGTCTGGATGCGGTTTCTCTTTTTTTTTTCTGAGTGACGTTAGAGGTGGTCGTGCGCATTTGAGAGATTTGCGGGGGTGTCTCGAAACAAGTTGTGGGTGTCAATTCGGACAGACGGGTAATTGTGTACCTCTAAGTTCAAGGTTGTTCCTCAACTTGTTTAAAGACCACTAATATCTTACTCTCTATATATATTTTATCGCATCGCATGATCTGTATTTCTCCTTTTTTTTTCAAATTGCTCAGCGTCATGAACCAACAAATGTATATTTTTTATCTATCTTTGTCGATGATGAAAATAAATTGTATTGAATAAAATTGAATTGAATTGACTGCTTGGAAGATAACTTTAACCTCCAAGATTGGGAAATAATTATGTGAAGTTTATTTCTGAGTGTAAGGCTGAGAGATGGAATCGCTTATGTTCTATAGATTACAATATTCAGATCCATGACGACTTGCTATCCATAATGATAAAAAAGTGCTGACTTCAACCAGACGTCTTTGGCATTTGAATCTGTGACTGAATCTTTAATTTTGAATGAAAGAAAATGTAGACGTCACCACATGCTGGACTTCAAATCGCGCCAATATTGATAGGTTTCCTGACTCTGTCACAGGTTTTGCAGTGATATGACTTATACGACGAGTCTGATCGGAAAACGAGTTAAGCGCCATTTTTAAACGTTTTAAAGTAAGCCCATCATCATACAGATAGAGCAAGAAAAGGAAATCTTTCCAGTGATGCCTACCTTGTTACATAACGAGGATTATTTTTGCTACGATTAAAGGGACTGTACAGTACTGGTTTAGGTGGGGATTCATGTTTTGAACATTCCTAAGTGAGATACTGGGAAACCTCTTATGAAATATGAAAGAGCGTGTAATTTTAAGAAGGATTCAACGTTTATTTGATGAAAATTGGTTTTCAAATGGCTGAGATATCCAAAAAAGTGATAATAATAATAAAACACTACAGACCACGCCTTTTATAGGGATCTCTTTGTTTCACCTTGTTTTTGGATATCTCAGCCATTTCAAAACCGATTTACATCAAATAAACTTTTGATACCCTTTAGAATTGCATGCTCTTTGACATCTCATAGAGTGGTTTCTGAATATCTCGCAAAACGTTAAAAGCTAAATCCTCACCTCGAAAAGAACTGTACACACCCTCTAAGATATATCATATTTTCGTATTACGTTCTTTTTTTGGCAGCTTAAATCGCAAATATCTAGAATTACTACGAATGGAGATAATGATGTTTTGCGATGAAACTCTCCATGAAATAATTGTAAGGGCGTAATAATAGGGGAACAGTAATTGCTCTTTACCTTGAGGCAGACACAAGACGTTTCATCGTACACCATGGTACACGTGGGATCGTACACAAAAGAATGTAGGACCCTATTCAATTTCTAACAAGCTTATAACAAGACCAAGCAAATTAAAAAAGATTAAAAAACACACACAGCGATGGCTATATTTTTTGGTGGAGTCACATATCACATCCTCTCATTGAAACTATATGTTACAACATTGATTTAAAAAAAAAATAGCTGAGGAATATTTGTTATCGGAGAGTTATCGGAGAGCGCGTGTAGTATTGAATGCTTGCTGTACGATTCTCTTTTAAAGAAGTTGTGTGTGTGGGGGGGGGGTGTGCCTGTTTTAATTCTATTTACCATATGACTTTAACACTATTTACTATCAGATAGCATGATGTCAACCACTTATATCTTTTTTAACTGTTAGATGGTCAGAGTTAAAGGGATTGTATAGTATTGGTGGAGATGAGATTTGGGCTTTTAACTTTTTGCAAGATAACAAGAAACCACTTATGAATTAGTACAGAGCATACCATTCTAAGAGGAATTCAAAGTTTTTGTGATGAAAATCGGTTTTGGAATGGCTGAGACATCCAAGAACAAAGTAAAACAAAGCGATCATAATAAAAACTGGGTTCTACCTTTTATTCGGATCGCTCTGTTTTGGATATCTCAGCCATTTCAAAATCAATTTTCATCAAATAAACATTGGATTCCTCTTGGAATTACATGCTCTTTCATATTTCTTAAGAGATTTCTCATTATCTCACCCAAAAATGTTAGAAACCTGGAGTTAGGTCTCAACCAAAATTATACGATCCCTTTACGTCCAAGTCCAAAATCAGAGGATGTGATCATCTAAAACGGAGTGTAGCACTAGACCATGTAATTGAAGTGGGGCTTTAACGGAAAGCATTAGCAGACATTAATTGCATGCGTACCTCGTATTAGATTTGATCTCTCTGTAACTTAATCTCCCTTTAAAGCTGAGTTGAAAGTGAAACGATGGATTTGAGAATTGAGGGTAAACCATCAAAGGACTGGTAAGCATCACGAGCCAGATTAGCGGAAGGTGGTTCTCCCCTTCCCACCAGCCTCAACAACTCCCTGGAGGGGCGCTCGGCTTCCTCTCCGCTGTTTCCACCAGTCACCGTCAACCGTATAGTGGTCTCATGCAGTAACAGGTGAGCCAGATTCCTGACCCGTGGGAGAGGGGGGCAGAGGAGGAAGAAGATGGAGTGGGGGGGGGGGGGGTACAGGGATGGTTTCTTACAACGTGAGCCCACACCTTGCCGAGATGCGCCACAGCTTCCTTGGAAGAAACATTATGTCGAATGTCTTCTTCTTCTTGTTCTTTTACAGTATTTTACATTTGTAATAACAATTTAGTATTCAATAATTTGTCCCTGCTGGCCAAGTGTACCCACGTCATCAGAAAATCTTGCTGAGTTATGCACTTCCCCCAGAGCAGCACCTGAAAAACAAAGGAAATTACTGTCTTTCAACAACCCCTTACAAGGGTTGTTGTCATCTATTGAATTATAAATGCTTTGCAGTATAAGGACACAGTCTCTGAAATTTCTAGTGACATAAGTAAATCTATTACCTTGTCGTGTGTCCAGATCCTCAAATGGTTATGAGACATCTGCACATAGCAAGGATAATAACACACAAGCACACAACAACAACAAGCACAACAACAACAACAACAACCACCACCACAACAACAACAATTACATTGTTAATGACTAGGCCTATATAAATATGTCGATCTTGGCCCGGCACACTCAACTAAGTACCAGAATAAGAATGAAAACAAGGGTGCGGTGGTGGTTGGGAGGGGGGGGGGGGGGGGCGGGGGGGTTATGATTTCATGTAATGATTATTTCATTATCATCAGGGAATCATTGTATCACTAGTTTCCTGTTAGAAAAAAGAGTTGGCATACAATACTCATTCCTTTCAGGTGCAGCTGTTGATCATGATTTCTACGTGAAATACCTCTACTCCATGCATATTTGAATGCGCCTTATTCTCGCCTTGATATAGATGAAAGCTGCAGGGAGTTGGAATGATTAGATCTCCGATTATGATCAGCAAACTCGAATAATCTGAGGCAGCTAGCCTGCTCAAAGGATATCATTAGCCGCTCTAGCAAGTACGCCCAGGAGTGACCTGTCATGCATGGATGACTAAAGCTCGCTTTCGACCCAAATGGATATACCGTCTTATCACGCTGTACACGGCAGCAATATTGCGAGTAACATGAGCAAGGAGCTTCAAGCTTTACTGCCATATTGATTTTGCATTTATTCTCCGCATTTGGCATAACATGACACATAGTGAGCTGCATTGGGCACATAAGTTTGGAAAAAGTAAATTGATAACAATGCAAGAAATCACTGCGGAACAAAACAAAATCATTTATGCAGTTTGTTCAGCTAAGCACATCACAAAGGACGTGAGAATGAACTGATATATATATATATATATATATATATATATATAGATAGATAGATAGATATGATTATATTATATATATATATATAGATATGATTATATTTATATATATATATATATATATATATATATATATATGATTATATATATATATGATTATATATATATATATATATATATATATATATATATATATATATATATATATATATAATGAAAGTGCGTGTTTGTGACGTAATAGTATATAGGGGGATAGGAAACCAGGGATCGCAGCCCCTCCCCAAAGGAGTTTCCGAGATTCTCCCAACCGAAGGGATCATTGCTCCTTGACTCGACTCAACCATGACAGGAGCCCCCTCCCCCCAAACCAACACGCACACTTTAAACACTGCTAATAAACGTAAACGAAGGGGGGGGGGGGGTAACGAGTGTGTATATGCCTTAAGTTATTGTCTAATCAAGAATCTCAATTGATTGATTCGTCTGATGTTTATCGATTATCGATATAGGTCCCTTACTGACAAGTATCACGTGACGATGATTATGATGGAGCAAATCGGAAAAGAGAGGCAAAAATAAAGCAATGAAACAAGCCCTCCAAGTAGGCCCTACACACGGAAAGGGAGATCTTATCTTACTTTCTTGTCCCTTACTTCATCAAAGTGGACAATAAGTGGATGGTCAGTTACGCAAAACAAAACAGATAAGGTAGTATCCATGACGGTCAATAGCTTCTATGTATAGTGAGCATACTTTTGCAATTACTAATATCCCAAACCTTTCAGTTTTGTCAGTTCATGGGATCTTACAACTTCACTGTGTAAAGCTTATATGGAGCTTTTGAACTCGATCAAAAAAAAAACAAACCGTTTAATCCTCTCCGTCGTATGGTTTTTATACGGTTTCGGTGTTTTAATCGTTTCAATAACATCAAAACTAAGTGAGCTTTTCTCTTATTACATTGTTTCCATAGTACCATTCTACGCATATTTTGTTGATTCTTACACATTGTGTAATCGTTGAGGTATGGTGTGTTATGGCTTTTCTCAGAAATTCTATATCAGATGGTAACTAACATGCAATATGATGTAATCAATTACTCAAAACCGGCGTGGGCGATTTCCTATGAAATTCATTTTAACAAGCAACAAAAAGATGATAACATTGCTTGAGGCGTATACCTTCTTTGATTCATACCGCGAAGTCGTGAAATTCTGTGAATTATAAAACTTGAACAAAGTTTTATCTTGGTGAGTTTGAATGTCAGACTTAGTTGGAAATAATTATTTCCTCTCTACGCAGACAAGAGTGGGGATGACGTCTTTTTAGTGGTTCTTTCTTCATTGTCACCAGGGATAGAAAAGAAAAGAAAGAAAATGAGAAAATGTGATATACGACAACACCAGTGAAGGTTGTCTGGGTAGTTTTGTTACCCTTCCCCTTCCCTTCAACTCCGTACACAATTGTGTCGCATCCCATTCGAACTGTAGGCCATGTCTTGTTGAATATCAAAATCCCTGTAAAAAGGCTCTAAAACGATAATCATCGTCGTTTTGTCGGGATTCCTCCGCAGATGTATGGCCTCGTAATGTCATCAGACAGCGATTTAATGAGAACAACCTGACCTTCTCCTTTTTCTTTTTGCCTTTTATTCTCAGAACCTGGCTGAAAAGGGCATACGTTATGAACAGTGTGTGAAATAATTAAATTGTCGATCCGGGAAATGCTACAGATTTGCCCAGGCACCTAATATTTTCTCGAACAATACTCGTTCCCTCCCCCAGTGTGTCCTCCTCCTCCACACCCCCCCCCCCCCCTCTCTCTCTCTCTCTCTCTCTCTCTCTCTCTGCTCCCCTCTCTAAATGAATAAATAAATAGATAAATAAATACATAGAAATGTAGATAGATAGAAAGGTAGATAGATAGATAGATAGATAGATAGATAGATAGATAGATAGATAGATAGATAATGTATTTGTTAATGCGTCCAATTTGGGGAAAAAAGTGCTCAAAGCATGAGCACAGCTGTAGATAGTTTCATAAGTTTTGGTTTCAGTTCACACAAATACCAACAGTTTACGTCGGTAGTGGGAAAATGGGAACAAAAGGTACTAAAAACCTATGTAGGGCCTATCTATACATTTATATATCTGTTATTTACCTGAAAATATGATGACCATCGGTTTATCAATTTGCACAAAGCAACGTCGAGGACCTGTCACAAACCGCTATAGATAGCTAAACTTCCGTTTTAGAACTATTTTCAGAACTATGTTTTTCTGTGTGCAGCTTTTAAAGGACATGATGTAATAATATGCTCATCTGTGATGAAACTCTGCAGAAGGGACTCATTCATCAGAAAGCTGTGGTTCTCCAGAAATTACATAAAAAGCAGAAAAACTAAACGACACATGGCGTTATATACAATATAATTAGACGAATTGACGAGTACTTCAATCTCGTGCGTGAAATAAAGTTCGAACTAGAAGTACGCTTCCCCAGAAGTACGAGAAGATGCATCGGTATGATTGAACGTAGTGCCAAAGTATAACAGAGAGTAGAGGTTCACCTGCATGGACGAGCGCTAGCTGTATGTGTGTGATCGTATTTCTTTCTACCCTCTTTCTTTCCATATTTCTCCACCCATTGCCTTTCAGCTATAGCAAGGCTGATTTTCAAATCTGCCTGATTTTTTTCCCCTATCGTAACGAGAAATAATATACTTCCGTTGACAAATGCCTGATAAATTTCTGAGGAACAAAGGCTATGTCCACGAAAATGTATTGGTTGGAAGACATGTCGAGTATGTATAAAGTTTGTCATTATTTTCTTTCTCTCTCACTAACTACAATCTAGGTGTGGTGGATTATCCTCATAAAGTTTCCTGTGTGACCTTATAAGTAAGCTTTTTCTGTTTTGTATGGATTGAATTTGCGATTTCACGTTCAAAATCCTCACATGTGCCAGTACAAAAGAACAGACAAACGGACCGAAAGGCAAACAGCATACAGCCACGCCATAGCGACGGACTAACGTGGAAACTGTGATGGTGGTTCTATTCAAGACACTAATACCCCTTTCCCGCTGAAGAAAATCTTCCCCGGGGGCACCTGGGGGCACCCGGGGAACCCCGCAGTGTGAAAGGTCACTCGGTTGGAACCTAGGGGAAGCCTAGGTGAAACACCGATGAAATTTTGGGCAATTTTTACCCGAGAAGCGTCCTGGGTAAACTCCGATAGTTCAACGGGAAATCACCCGGTGGTTCACCGAGAGCACCCAGCGTGAAAGGTTGTCTCGGTGAAACACCGGGGAAAATATGCAGATTATGTCAAAGGTCATGTTTTGTTTCTGGTCATGCACACGTTTTCAGCTAGCTAGCGCGCACTCGACCTCCCAAATCCACACGTACAGGGTACTAGAAATTCGTGTTTGTAAACATACTAGTACAATCGACACTACATACTGTATGTCGTTTCGTGCAATGTGGCGTTCACAGTGCGACGGCATTGTTTTGCATCGTGCTGTGCATTGTATTGTTTAATTAGCACGCCGTGTATACATAACAAAGCTGATACGTACGTGTATAGGTTTACAGTGTACTTGATCGATTTGATGCGTCCTCCCTTTTCGTCTTCCTCTAGTGTCTAGCTCTTAACTCTTTCAGTAAAGTCTGATACAGTCCGCCTCTTGCTTGATTTTTTCGTATTTTGTGCTTTTCTCGTCAAGTGCTGGGTTTACAGTGTGCAGGAGAAACCCGTTGACGTTTTGTGCTGTTGAAATTTGAGGGAATTTTGCAAACGGCTGGAGTGTGAACCAAAGACGAAGAGAGAGTACGTAGCGAGGCAGCAGTGAACGAAGAACTGAGCGGGACGTCGGCTGACGCTGCCGCGTACGAGTCCCTCCTCCGAAAACTTGCTGAACATGGGATCGAAAAAACCAAATCGCAGATGCACAACAAACTCAAGTACATAAGATCACCCACGTTGCGAGCAGAAAACCCGTCTAGGGGAAAGTTTCACCGAGAGCAGTGTGAAACGACGGCACTCAAACTTTCACCGAGAGGTTCCCCGGTGAATTCACCGGGGAACCTCTCGGTGGTTCACCGAGACGGGCAGCGGGAAAGGGGTATAAGAAAGATCTACCGACATGCAATACAATACACTCACATCATCCAACCCATGTAAAACGTGTCTATCATTGCCCAATATGCCATGGTAGGGGTCAAAGTTGAATGTACGTGATGAGTACTGCGAGTGCTTTATTGCTCAACACTGGTGTCATGTTGTGTCATGCTCTTCGTTCTCTCCTTCCCCCTTCTCCTTCTCCTCCTCCTCCTCCTCCTCTTTCTCCTCCTTAGGTTTCTTCGTCCCTCCTCTCCTCTTCCCTAGCTCTTCTTTCTATCCTACTCGTCCTCCGACTTCCGTCCCTCACGTCCCTCACATTGTAAAATTAGATAAAAAACGATGTCGCCAGACGCCATCTTGCCTGGGGGCAAGGAAAGGCTTCCACCTGTAAACTTTCCAAAGTGTGGGAGTGCTTTAATTGCCACACGACCACAATTTTAAACCCCACCCCTACCACAAAAGATGGACATGGATCAGAGCCATCGGGCGTCTCTTTCTCTTGGGAAGTGTCTTCAGAGTTTTATTGGTTTTAATGTCGGGAGCCCCAGAGGTGAGGCGCGGTATATCTCCGATTCATTTTAAAAGTTAAAAAGGCCGACACACCATCACGCTCAGATTGGGAAATGGGAAGTTATTTTCAATCGGAGATGGCGCTAGAATCTTTTACACCACGGCGACGCGTATCTGCAGCACCGGTCACTTCATATCCTCAGTTACCTCCGCCAGTCCGCATGAACGATGTCATTATTTGGGGGCAATGTGGCATACTGGATAAGACTCTCGACTTTCAATAGGAGGTCCCTAGTTCGAATCTCGTCAAGTGCTTGCGTCCTTGGACAAGACCTTTTAACCCCGCTTTATCCCTCTTTCCCAAGGTGTATAAATGGGTGCTTCTCAATGTTAGGGCAATTATGAAGGCGGGCCCCCTGCACCGGTATGGCAGTCCCAGCACTGAAGAGGCTATCAATACGTAAAGAATACCATCACAGCGTAATTGCTTAAAAGTTCGCAAAATATGATACTGCACATCATGTTTTGATATCCTGCAACTGGCTTAAACGAGATTTTCTTTGTAGCCCAAGAAAATTTTATTATTCAAATCACAACGAGGAGGTTATGAAAATCGTGTTTTCGACTTGAAGTTGATTTGTCCACAGTTTACCTTGTTTTGTGTTTACTTTAGATTCTAGTTCACCTAGTTACCTTATACGTAGAGATGTACACTAAGAATAATATCCTTATGCTTACACGTAACTTTGACGTCGACCCCTCTCCCTACACACACACACACACACACACACACACACACACACACGCACGCAGGCACACAAGAAAGTGCTGGCATTGGTTTTATATTCATAAATTAATCTGAAAGTTGAGATATAACGTGTTTGTCTTTGATATCATTCTGTGTTTTAGAAAAATGTTTCTATTCTTACCTTTGAGGTCACTTTTGGCAAAATTTCAAATATTTCTATGGGTGCTTAGCATGCATCACATATGAATAGTTTTCCATTACTACATTCAAAATGCTGTTCAGAGAAGGCTGACACAATGAAAGTCGAGTTGGCTCTTGAATATTTAAATAACGATTTCCGCTGGATTCAACAAAAACCATGCCAAGCCATGCAGATGGTCAAATAATGCAAGTGCTCGTTAACTTCTGTGAACTAGCACTCATCATTGATGTGAACGAATAGAAGATTATGACCGACCTTTTTCTTCAACGACGGCAATTTTAGATAAAACTAGACACTGGAAACAATAACGATACATAAGAAAATCAACAATTCACTGACAAAAAAAAGAGAAAAAATGATAGCAAGCATATTGCATCAGTCTATAGTCCTTCTGACCTCAAAAGTTAAAGGGGATGGCTAGTAACTGATAAGTGGGAATCAGTGGGAATGCTGGGGGTGATTTTTCCAATTCTTGTGGATTCATTTAAGAGTACATTATATATCTATTGTTGTGTGAAAATTATTTGCTTCAGAACGGTCTCATATTCAAATAATGTGCAGTTTAATGCCCCGTCACTGTACAGGCATGCTAGTCTAGAAACATTAAACTGCACATTACTTGAATATGAGACCATTCTGAAGCAAATAATTTTCACACAACTATAGATATATAATGTGCTCTTAAATGAATCCCACAAGAATTGGAACAATTATACCACAGCATTCCCACCGATTCCCACTGATCAATATTTACTAGCGCCATCCCCTTTAATTCTGCTTGACTGATGTGAACTTGAAATGGCTTCCGCCTTTATCACTCGAAAGGTTGGGCGTTGACCTCTACGAAATAGCATGTACGGCCCTGAAATAATAATAAAAAAAAAAGCGGACCAGTAGATTTAGACATCCAAACGTATACACGTAGACAGCCTATTTTATAGTCCACAACTATAATAGTACATTATTTTATGGTTTCCCAGAAATTAAAAATATATATATATATCCTTTCCAGAGAGAAAATCTAATTCAGTTGTGTTCCGAATGCTTTATCAGGGGTCGTTCTATAAATTAAAATTCTTTTTTATGTAATGATTTCTGCTAGTGACCAGATAAGAGAGAGAGAAAAAAAAAAAGAAAGAGAGAGATAGGGAGAGGGATAAAATGACAGACAGACAGCCAGTCAGCCGGAGAAAACGTACATGTGCATGTGCACATAATGCAAATACATTTTCTTGCGGTGTCATGACTTCGTTTCATCACTACCCAGAGTATGCGCGTTGGTTGCTCACAATCATACAGGCTATGTCACTAACTTGGTGAAGTTGCAACAACTTCTTATGGAAAATTTGGCTAAGAAAGGGAAGAATTTTAAAATGGGAGTAATCAAAGTACCCAAGTGTTCATCGTAAAGTAGAACGAAACGACTTAACGAGATTGTGAGCTGAGTGCCACTGGTGCGTCACTGAAAAGGTCTACTTATGCTAGGTATTGAAACTGAACTTTGCGCTAAACATTATTTTCCCCTGGAGACGTGAACTAAAGAGTGAAAATAGAAAAATATGACTTGTGCAAGCACACGAGATACTCTTCTTTGTTTTATGTTTGACAGTGTTCGTGTTTCCCATCAATACCTCAAGGAATTTTCAATGCTGAGAGAGTGTACTCACATCCCGAGTTGTTCCTTAAAGGCACTGTTTACCTTTGGGAGCAGTCATGTAAAACATTATCTACCTTTGGGAGCAGTGATTTAAAACATTTTCGAGATATCACATTTAATGCATTATGTGTAGGTCAGTTGTATCACAAAATATCCTGTCGTGTAAAAATTTCGCAATAAATCCAAAAATATAAGGATATATCACTATTTTTCTCAATAAACCGTAACTGTAGACGGTTTAGTCTAGAAACATTTCTATCATAACTATTATTCACATTTTGTATATTTAACAATACTTAACAATAATTATATGGATTAAAATTTTACTTTGGTTGTTTCTATCCCCAACTCACACTTTAAAACTATTTAGAAGCACTAAAGGTGGGTTTTTCTTTCATCTGCAAATGGTAAACAGTGCCTTTAAGGTGGAACACGTATATCTTCATGAGAAAATATCATGATTATTCTTATCACCACAGCTAATTAGTTGATAAATTATCATCAACCTTAAATGATTAATATTAGTATTAGTATTAGTATTAGTATTAGTATTAGTATTAGTATTAGTATTAGTATTAGTATTAGTATTAGTATTAGTATTAGTATTAGTATTAGTATTAGTATTAAAACGCATTACATTGTATAATATTCTTTTAGATTGCCTCATTATCGTTTTGATTTTTTTTTTTAGTACAGTCAAAGCAATTTTGAAGAACTTCACGAATCCTAGGAACACGACTTTCAAAAGAATGGAAGATTCATTAAAACAAGACTTACCTCGTCGGCCGGCAGTTGCCCCATAATTCAAATCTATTTCCATTTTCGACAAAAAAAAAAAAAAAATGGCACATGTGCCAGTCCATGTTGATTGTCATGCCATACCAAAGCATAGTTTTGGGCTGATCAAGAGGGATACGTCAAAATCGCCCGTGGTATGATTCAGTTTTCAATCTGTAAATTATTTCAAGCGCATACAATGAGATATAAGTCATTAGATCTGAATATGTGGGTTTTTTGCCATTTGAATAGTGATGTAATGATTACATCTTCAAGAAAGTTTTGATTTTGATGTCTCATGACCACTTTATCAAAACTCTGTTGGAGATCCCTGTTGCTTGATCAAATTTCATCTCACCTTATTCATTCCTCAAAGATATAGTTAATACTGTGCCTCGCTTGTGTAAAAGAAAGAAGACAAATATCGTATAACTATATGCATGAAGAAAATAATATGCCGACGTATATTTATCGTCTCGAATTCAAATAAGTGCAATTCCCAAAGGTTATGTAATTCTGTATCTGGGATATTTATGCCAAAACCCAAAACTGAATTTTTAAGACGCAGTTTTATTAATGCAACTTGTAACCTGTATTTATAGTAATGTATCCATCTGTATATGTCATGTTATTTAGTTAGTGTCAAGTCATATAAGTTGGTTGGCGTTTGAAAATGTAAACATAAAGTAAGCAAGCAAACAAACAAACAATAATAGAAGATTGCATACTAGTGTCATAGTTATTGACTGACATCATTAATGTCAGTCAAAATAACAAACAATTGTAACTCAGAACCGTACTGTATCAGATGAGGAACTTGGTCTTTATTCGGCAAGATAAAATTCGTTTCGTGACTCGCTTGTTACTTGCTTTACGTTGCGTACATAATTCTGGGCCGAATATTTGCTATCCGTCCAAAGCGACGATGTAATCCTGTAAATCTCTCGTGGAAACAGAGCCTCACGGCAGAGAGGACCGTTTTTAAGAAAGAAAAACTGTAATTGCTTTGAATCACTCCATAATGTTGAATCTTTTAAGATCTACCTGAAGCCATATACTCGTTTCATCTTGCTTCTTCGTCCATACATGTTCCCTCTTCCAGTCTTGTTTTTATGTTCCTTGATCCGTATAGAGGATTTCTCGCTGCCCCTTGAGCATCTCCATTATAAATGCTGCTATGGCGAATTGATAATTATCACTATCTTTATGTGGCATCATCATTACACAACACTAAGATGGATTAAATCACGTGGATGAAAGCTAGCATTGCCATTCTCAATACTCTCAGTAGACAAGAGTCACCAAATTGAACATGGAACGGTTCATTACCAGACGAGATCATTCCCCTAACACATTGCTCAAGATGATTTCCGCTCGACCGGCATGCCTTGTGTCTCCGAGACAGTGACCCCCAACACGGATCGCAGGTGATCACACGAGTACTGCCGAGTAGGCCACCACAAGGGGTGAAAGGTGACGCAAAGGAGATGAGGCCAAGGGTTGGCACTGACAGCGAGGTCGCCGTTTGATGCCCACCGACGACATCAAACGTGGGCGACGACGGTGATGACGAACGTATATTTACGACGACACGTTCACTTCGCTTATAACATGTTTTGTCAAATCACCCTTCCCCTCCCTTCCATCCTACATCACCTATGATCATTCTGTTGGATTTAAGTAACTTCATGTGTAGATTCGGTGCTAATATCAAGAGGTAGAGAAGTAACTTTGATGATAATGTATAGATTCGGTGCTACCATTAAGAGACGCTTTTTCTTTTCTTTTGTGTTAGACAATTTATTTCTCTGACGTCACATAGATGTTTTGAGTACTGCACAGTGAAATACATGAGTACTATCTGGACTGCAAGGACGATTAGACGACACTTCATCAATTTGTTGGATTTGCACATACCACAGTATGTCTGTTGTTTTCTTTTTGCTGATATGTCTTTAATAATCAGTTGTTTAATGAAGTTCGAGGTGTCAGGCGATAACGTGACCAGTCTTTTTCCATGAAAGTATTCATCAAATGTGATAATTGATTATTAAGACGCTGTTGTTATGAACACACTATTTGTGTCAAGATAACGACACAATTTAGTATGGCATCATCACTTTACGCCATTGAAGTTTTTTTTTTTTTACTTAGTTTTCCGGTAATTATAATGATTTCTCAATTCGGCGGTCACATTTTGCTCTTTTCTGAGATGCGATGAGATAGACGAAAACAAAATAAGGAGTGAAATGAAAATTACGACATCGTATAATGCCCTTATCTGCACATGCAGACTACCATGTTAATGCCCGAAATGCTCTTGAACCTTGTTTGTGGAATCACCTTCGGGATCATATATTTACGCCAGTATAACGAGGGACGGTGTGATTATAAGATCTTGTTCGAAGATGATGTGCTCACCCGGTAAGAGTCGAACTCAGAACTTTCTGTCTTGTACAGAACCACATCTACACTACTATTTCATTTCCAAGTTAAAGAATTGAAATCTCATCAGCCAACTTGCCAGCGTCTTGATGTGTGGAGGACGTGAAGCAGTGGAAAGGGGTTGCATGACATTTGCTCCTGCGACAATTGCTCCCATGAAATATCTGCTCGCTATTAAAGTCAAACATAGATAAATCTACCCACAAATATAACCCTTACCCTAATCCTCCGATCGAACTAAACCTATAACCCTGTCTCAACCCTAACCGTAACCCCAAGTCCTTGGAGAAAATAAGACCGGAGCAATTGTCGCAGGAACAAGTGTTGTGTCACCGTGGGAAGGAGATCATCTCTTAATGTCCAAGAAAACAGCAACTACATTGATATACAATGTATTGGAGGGCATGGGGTCAAACGGAAACGTGATGACAAAGAGTTCCGGGTCACTGTGAAACCTGGGTCACCGAAGTAGTGCCTCCTCAGCTCCGGGTATGCAGAGAGAACTCAAGCACCATCTCATTAAACTCAATCACTAACATGACAACTGTCTTACACAGTGATTTCCAGTCATAACACAGCACTGGCAGAATCGTAACTGTTTGTAGCATCATCAAAATTTCTTTCTCACCGAAGGAATGAAGCGCCATTTATACATTATGTTAGTAGCTACATGTATTATATTTGTGGACTGTACTTATTCCAGTTAAAAAAAAAACAAAGAACAACAACAACACAGAAGTGTTGATGCATCAATGCGATTGTGATCTTTAACTATTGTTAACCGAAGTATTATCCGAGACCATATACCTCTTTTCAAAACATTGTCTGGAGACTGACATTAAAATAGAAATCAAAGGATACCACACAAGAAGACAAATTACACATTCACATCAAATTTATTGTGATTTAAAAAAAAAAAGACTCCTCCCTTTTCTTTACCTATAATGATCGACAAAAGGTGTGTGTATAATGTTCTCAAGGTTCGAAGTTATCAGTAAGGTCGCATTTTTATTTATTTTTTTAATCGTCTGTCTCTTTTCTACTCGTCGACATTTTCATCTTTTTATGGCCCATGGTTCATTGAAGCGGCGAGAGGTTTACCGGATATTCAAGAATAGTTTCGTCCAATTTTATCGACAATAGAGACAGAAACAAAGATAAGGAGAGTGGGAGGGGGGGGGGGGGTGGGGAGGGGAAGACTGTCTAGTGCTTAGTGTGAATGATGTGTCTGTGATATATCAAGAAGGTACAAGGCGAGCCTAAAACCTTCTTGGATATGTATTGCACTATACCTTCAACCGCTGGCTTAACATACAATGACATACGATAATCCATGTGGCACGCAGAACGGAACGAGTTAATCCCAGACCCCGAGTATCCCCCTGCACCGTACCCCTTCCCTCTTTTGCTCCACCTCATCACATTATTTTTTTTCTCTTCTCCTTGTCTTCTGTGTCTATACCGTGACGAAGAGGCTAAGATCGTCTTCGTGAGACCATAGAGACACCTTTTTATTTCCTATGATGCATTGCCGGCAAATTAATTATTGTCTCGTCCTGAAAATTTTGCACGTTGCCCACGTCTATTACAGTCTTTGAGTGCACATAGCATAATTATGTAGCATGGCCTGTTTGTACTCAAAGACTGCTACATGAATTTCATGCAAGAATTCACTTCTTAAAAGGAGCTGCAGTTGACTCTTACACTTACTTAAATTGAATGGAATGGAATGGAATTAGATTGAATAGAATCTATTTCTCATATTTCACAACACAACCAAACACAATATCACTGGACGAAACAATATAAAAATCCTTCAAGGACAATAATAACATTCTTCATTTCACTCAAGCCGAGACAGTCCTTTCCGATTAACATCATTGCTGTCGTTAGATTCGTGTGACAGTCACGCCTTATCATTACTGTTACTCGTGTTTCCCTTTTAAAGGAGATCTCCGGATGATTTTCAGACTTTTACATTTGAACAACTATAAATGAGTTATACTTAGCACAGAGTTTCAGAATTTATAGTAATTGGGTGAGGAATAAGAATGTTTTGAAAATTTAGAACAAATTGCAATGAACAAGGATGAGAATTCATGAGTTGGGGCTCAAGAAACAGAACAAAAGAAGGCTTGCATAGATTCTAAACAGGTGAACTTGTCAAGCAGAAGGTATTGTAATTGAATTACATGTACACAGCTACATTTCTGAAATATGTGAGGCTTGTAATCATCAACACTGTTCAGTGTAATTTGTTTTAAAATTTCAGTGTTGGTTTCTCTGCTCAAGGACCACATATTCCACAAGTCTATATATGGAGCTGTCGATTTGGGTGCTGTTCGATATTCCGAAGGTTCACTATTCCGTAGGTTCGTTATTCCGAAGGGTCGTTAATCCGAAACACACAAATTCCCTATACCTAGAGGTTCGGTAATCCGAAAATGAAAAAGGGTTCGTTAATCCGAACATTTGTGGCGTTATTCCGAAGGTTCGTTATTCCGAAGATTCGTTAATCCGAAAATGAAATTCGGAACAGTGAACCTTCGGAATAACAAATCTTCGGAATAAAGAGCCTTCGGAATTATGAACCTTCGGAATAACGAGCTGTAACCGTCGATTTATGTACTACATGATGTGAGATTAAGAAAATCGTCTAGAATGCCCCTTCCTACTTGGTGAAATATGTTGTACTACATACATTATTAAAGAAAAATAACAGCAACAACCTTCAATTTTAATGATGGACTTGATCACGAGTGTTAACCTCTTAATATGCAGTAATGATATCTGGCGTATTCTAAATCGTCGCGTATTAGCTGAATTTAACCATTTTTGTTCTTTTTTTAAACCATTACTTTAAAGGTGATTTCCTTCTCCTATGATAGGAACACTTCTAAACATGCACCCACTTCAATACTCTGGTTCTCACGTTCATGACCTCCAGCCCGTGTCTGAATAATCTAAACTAACCTATATATTCCGCTTGCTTGTAATAAAAATCAATCAAAACAACAACAACAACAACAACAGAACTCAATGAAAATACCCAAGGAGACAACTTGCCATTGTCATCAAACTTTTTGACAACAACATTGTAACTGTTATACGGGAACTATATAGTTCGTTGTTGAAGGTGTACAGAGGGGGACGAATCCATGGAATCCGTAAATATAGGCTGTTATCGTGCATTGTGATTTGATGGATTTCACTTTGAAGAAGAAAGAATGCAGCTCAAAGTCAAGGTTCGAACGTGGATAATGGATCATCTATTTCCACGAAGACGTTGACCTTCAGATTATAGCCTGTAAATACATGTAATCAGGTCACCTATTTTTATAATTGCATTCCAATGATTCAAAAGAAAAGAAAAAACCGAGCCAGGTTAGATGATGATTGTTGGGCGCTTTCACATCAATCATCATTATCTCCATATAGTCGTGTTTACAAAACAGTCTTACATTTATCTTCTTTGTCACCGACAAAGCTTACCCTGAATATTCTGCTTGCGTGCAGTCATGACAACATCAGAGGGTTATACGAGTGATTTTGTAGGTAATACCAACTATTCTCCTTGTAAAGCGTGCTAATTTTTCACCTTACTTGTTTGCATTTCTACCATCACATCTGGGTCCAAGTTCAGGGAATGGGCCGTTTTCTTTATACCAGTGATATAAACCCGGTAAAAATCAAGCTACCGTATGTGATCAATCAAACGCGAATAAATCAGGTGTGCATTATTTTGGAACTTGGAGACAGGGAGAGGTTCGTTCATTGTCATTACTCTTACGATACGGTTTGGCTCCACGAGGGCGTGACGAAGCGTTCCGTCGTAACTTCTCGGATCGGAAACGAAAAGACGGATATGAAATTGACGAGCGAAACGGAAATGATAAATATGGTAAGGAAGAACTAGAGAGCGAGTGAGAGTGACAGAGGATTCGATGGAATGGAATGAGGGAAAACATAATCCTGTTGATCGTGAAATATTAACAGTAGAAGAGAAAGAATGAAAGAATAACAAATGGAGAAAGAAAAAGAAAATAGAAATTGAACAACCTCGATAATCGAAAGATGCTTCAAACTAGGAAGAAGATATCAGAAGTGGGTAGAAAGAGAGCAGAAATTGATATAAGAATGAAAGGAGAATCGCTACAGAATTCTACGATGAAATTGATGGCATTACCATATACGTATCAATCAACAAATAAGTTATGGAAGTACTTGCATGTAACTTTGTTCAAATTAATATATCGTACATTCGCAATTTGTATCATTTTCTTTTTCTCCTGTGACTATTTTTGGGTCCTTGGCTTGATTAAAATGTTCACTGGAGAGAAACAGTCCTGATGTATGGGCATCATCTGGCTTGCCGGTTGGCGAATTATAGATATTGACGATTTCTCAAGTTCCCATTTGGTCAGGTCCAATGGCGCGCATTGACCAGGAACACAGTGCTTTTGCATTGCCAGTTCTCTCGTTATGGATGAAAAGATGGATCCCATTTTGTTCGTGTTGAACAAGAAATCGCTCATATAGTTTCCCCATCCTTAATTACTCCTCCATGTAATAACCATTTGCGACGCAGAGTGACAAACATCGTCACGATTCGGGTATTTCCATGATATACCTCCCCCCCCCCCCCACCACGCTCCCGATTCTTCGTTTTAACTTGTTATTACATTGTTTTTGTCAGGATGTTATCGTTATTAGAGGTTTCTCGTGAAACTGGCTCGTCACAGACAAGTACTAATACGTGGAAAATAACACTATACTAGTAATCTTGAGAATATATAATATCCTTGTATACATACGGATAGACAGAATGTAGGAAGCGAATGGATGAATGTATGGAATGACTAATATTAAAAAAAGAACAGTAAAACAAAGGAGAAAATGGTAAAACTTTTGAAATTCAAATAAAGACATACGCAAAGAAAAGTTTGGGGGACGAAAAAAAAAGGTCTCAAGAAACGTATGCTGTCTCTATCAATATTATACCCATGAAGAACAAGTCTCACAATGCTATAGTGAACCGTTTCTGAAACGATTAATTCTATAACTACTGCTAGATCTTTTTTCAATGTTTTGTTTTTTGAAGCCTTCAGTGATTGTCAACTGCAATGTTCTTATAGTCTAATATATTAGCGAGCTTTAGATCTGCGACACGAACGCTAAGACGACTCTAATTAGGCAAAAAATGGTGTTCTACACAAGCGTGAGACAGTTGTTTCCATTGTTCAACTAGGGAGACTGCGTCGTCTTAGCGTTCGCGTCGCAGATCTAAAGTTTAGTACTATCAGAAACACTGGCAACATACAGGATTTCTCAAACTTCACAAATTTCTGTCAAGACATGTTTCATTATGTCTTCCGTGTCTTTTTAATGACCTCTCCTCTTGAATCTACATAATGTTTTTCTTCCGTTTGTCTCTCTTGCAACCACACGATTTTCTTCTGTTAGTGATCATTCCCTCGGAACACCCTAGATATGATTTACAAGAACTAAACATAATCACGATCAAATATCACGACTTTGAAATTGTCACGAAAGGGGCGAGTCTTATGCATCAAGTGATGAGAGAAGCTAACTTCATTACCGGTTCAATACAAGTATCATGGCTTCAAGAAAATTTGCCTAACTCTATGACTTGCACGGATTTGATGCGAGAGGGCATTAGAGATCGACTTCGCTGGTAAGTTTAATTTCGTCACTGACAGGCCAAAGGTTTTAAGTTCATTTTCTCATCATTCTATAAACTTTGCCTCCAGATGGAAAATGACTTCATTTATGATCTTCCAGTCTCTGAGAGAGTTTTTATTTTCTTTTGTTCTCTTTCTATAAAATGTAACTTGAAGTATTTCGAAAAAACAGTTGTTTTGAAACAACGTAGAGAATTGAATACAATGTATAAGTATTCATGTACGGAAGTAACAGAATATGATTATTGTTAGAACGGTTTCATCATGGCATCAACTGAAATCTCCGCTAATATTTTGCGAGATATGAACTACAAATAGTCCAAGAACCCGTTATTTACGAGAACCTTGTAGTTATGTACAGACCCAAGTCGAGAAGACTAGAGGATCTCATATATGCAGGGAAGACTTGTCCAAGGGAATCCACATTGCATTTCCTGTTATCTTGGCCACGTGTAATTACGTAATATCTCTGATATAATCACGGAGGTTCTTTTTACCTCCTTGACATAATCTAGGAGACTCATGCACTGTAGGGCCTATTATGGAAAACGCAAGCACTCTCTCTGTAGACATTTGAAATTGAGAAGTTTTAAAGCATATACAATGGCACATCAGGAGAGTTTGTTATCCATATATCAGAGGTTGCTAATTACGGTATGTCTTCGAGACACAACGAGCGTAATGCGCCCTCGTATAGTTGTTTTTATACATCAGGGGCCCGTTGCATAAAAGTTACTATTATAGTAACTTTGCCATCCAATGCTAACCTCCATGGCAACAATACTCAACAGCCAATCAAAATCAAGAATTCCATGGAAGTTACCATTGGATGGCAAAGTTACCATAATAGTAACTTTTATGCAACAGGCCCCTTATTTGTATCTTTATGACGATGGATGTACCTCTTCTGCGTCAAAATCCTAGCATAAGTTCGAGATACATTTAAATAATTGTCATGTCTCTTAGCGTTGTCAAGTAATCACGCTTTACATCAAACACTGGACACCAATCTCATCCCTCTTTCTGCACTTTGATCTATTTGCACAACTGTCTTGATCAATAAATTGTTAATTAACTTACAATAGTTTGTGTGTGTGTGTGTGTGTGTGTGCGTGTGTTCGTTGCTGTTGTTGTTGTGGAATCAAATATGTTTTGCTTACAAACTGGTGTGATGTCGTGCCAAGTGAATGTGAAGTGAAGTATGCAGTCAAAGTGCAATTTGTTCTACATGACAAGGATTGGAATTCAGAGACATTTAAATACCAGAACAATATTGCTGACATCTATGATTGATTGTCTTCAACAAACATACACTTCCAGCAGTTACAGTGTTAGGTAATAGGAAAGAGCAAGAGGGAGAGAGAGAGAGAGAGAGGGGGGGGGGGAGGGGGTAGGTGGCAGAAAGACTTCTGTAAGCTTGCCAAAACCTAGCACCAAAACACACACACACACACGCAAACGTTGCACAGTGCACACACATGCATACTGAATATACCCACATACACATAAGCGTACTCTGTATTGAAGACGTTAAAAGGAACCCAGACACATAAAATCTTGAGTATGTCTCAATGTCATTGCAATAAATCCTTTCAAATACAGCATATAAAATGGTATTTCAAGGGCAACATCCCTCTAGTATTCAACTTCACAATACACAGCGAGAACACTTGCAATGTAAGTCAATAACAAGATACACCAAAATTACAAATGTGTATTCTAATTGCATCTACACATGTGCATTATTTCAACCAACCAACACTTAACTGTAGTCTCAGTCATTTCATCTTTGCCTTTTACTTCCAACACCATGCAACACTGAATGCACTGTATTATTATGTACCCATCTTGAGCTACTCAGCCTGCATACCATAAGTAGGCAGTATGGCTGGCTAAAATATATCTGGATCAAGAGGACACACGCACTGGGTGACTTATGCTTCGCTCAGACTGATGCAAGTTATATTGTACATTTAAATGTTCCAAGACCGAGTCAAATATGTGTAGAGTGATGTTTTTCAACACAGAGCTATTTTGGTTCACAGACTCTTCCCTTGAAGTTCATCATCCATCTCACTTGAAATGCATAAATGCAGAGGCTGCTTAATGCAGACTCTGGGTCTCAGCAATGAAAGAAAAATGCAAATGCCAATATGAGAAAACAAAGTAGTATTAAAGTCATGTATAATATACCACATTGTATTGCTGCGTCAAGTGTGAAAAAAAGTATTCAAGTATTGCGGGAAGCAGCATATTTCTTTTCACATTCGTTATCTTTATAAATACAACATTGTGCATCTATTTCACAGCACATCTATGAATGAAAATCCACAATTAAAAAGAAGGCAAAAGGGATTTTATTTTTCATTCTTTTACTCTGAGACACAAACCCAAGGCTCAAAATAAATTTGAAGATAAACTACATGGTATTGATGGGCCATACACACAACTAGCGTGTAAGCTCTCAGAAGTACAGGTACAAAATTATTGGTACATGTATATGTACAATGTACATGTACATGTAAGACCTTGCTGTCAAATCACTTTGTCTAACAAAGCATTTATCCTCTCTTCACAACAATCATGAGCATTAAATTGGCAATAAGTCCTACTTTTCTTAAATGGTGACTTTAAAAACCCTTACTCTGTTTCATATATAAAAATCATCACTTTCATACTTTGTATCTTTTTTCATCTACCAATACAGTATTTCACATACAGGGTTGATTTTTCCCCTCTTGGTTTATTGATAAGGCCCCAGGAGTCGAAGGAAAGAGAGACAAACAACTAACATCAACAATCCAGGCAAACTTCATGTTGTGTGAAGTCTGGTCTTGGCATATTCTAAATGCATCCACTTACCATGTATTACTGTACATAGAGCAATGGCTGTGGTGCACAAAATAATATGACTTTTTCAAATCGGCAGGTATTCATGTTTCCCCCACCTTAATGGTTGATATTCCTGCAATACTTCTTCTATCTAGAGCTCAGTTGCTGTCATTCCACAGGTGTCTCAAAACATCATAAGAAGTTGGCAATGCCAGGCTTCCAATGCTGTCGTCACAATTTTGAGTGAAACCTTAAGACTGCTTTTATTCCATGTGATGCTAATTCATGTCAGCAAATTGAGAGTCCCAAGTCTACATGTCAAACCACAAGACTCATCATAAAGTGAGTGGTTCTTGGGTAGTCCGTCATGACTCCCGTGCTGATGACTGGTTTTCGACGCCCCACGTTGCATAATCATTGACCCTGGCATCCTTAACGCCACCAAATTCTGCAGCTCTGTAGAACACTGTGGGGTTGATGAATGATGATGCAATGGTAACGAGGTGTTCATCCATACAAAAGGAACACAGAATCTTATTGGAAAATTTGTCAGTAACATCAAAATGGGCAGTTCTCTGCTTCTGCATTAAATTGTATTTAACCTGCCTACGAAAACCTTTTCTTGCTAGGTATTCTTTTTTCACAGAAATCTAAAATAAAGTACTGTACTGTTGTAATTGTACAATCATAAGTTGTCTTTTTTTTTAAATCGTAATACATTATGTAGATATCCCTCAATAATTCCAACACATGAAGAATGCCTTTCAGATTTCAGGTGCCCCCCCCCCCCCTTTCCCACTTAAAAATTGAGAGAAAAAAAAGAAGAAAAGCAAACTTAGGCCACCTTTGACTTGCAGTACTCATGTCTAGATGTGTTCATTGTAAAATTGACAGTTAAACACATGTATCAAAATGAATATCAAGCACAAAGATAACTCAGTAATGTTTAAAACATATTTCAAGCATATAACCCTCCAGTTCAACAAACTCACCTTCTAATACGGTTGGGTGTTTTTCATGCATATGTTTCCTAAAATCTGGAAAGAAGCAAAGAATGCAGAGTACTAGTGTAAGTCCCCATCAATCTACTGGCATTAGAAAGACGAAGTACCTGGAAACAGGGGACCATTATTGAAAATGTTAAACTGTGAATTCCACTATGTTTCTGAACCATTTGCAACAACTGACCATCTCCTTGCGCAAGGTCATGGATTTCTTGTAGATGTTATTGTTTTATCAATTCATGCCTCAGAATGATGCATACTAAAGAAACAGATCCATGCAAGTTTGAATGATGCTAAAAGTTTCAAAAAAGTTATGCGTATGCAGTCAACCTTGCTCGAGTTGACCTCACATAAATCAAATAATCGTCTAATTCGAAGGTCTTTTGAAGTCTTCTTCTCTTTATATTTGATTTTAGTACCTTATTGTCAAATTTTCTTTAAATCAAAGCTATTCCCTCCTGATTCAACTTAATAGGCATGGTTGACTGTATTTGGCTGTTCATCAGTAATTCTGATCAGTCCCTAAAGGAATCTTAAACACCCAACAATTTGGCACAGGACCCATTAGGACAGGGTCACAATGAAGTAATAACATGGTCATGTTTTGATCTCTTGTATATACAGACAGCAAAGGAGAAATTTGACAAAAGGTACATCATCATCACAGGATCAACACAGTCTCCTGAGGTTGCAATGCATCTCATGAACACCCTTTGGCAAAATCATTTCAATTCTCTTGAACTTCTTTCACTGACAATAGTTTCTTTAGTCTTCCTTTAAGGCATACATGTACTCAAGACAATGGTTTCAATTTCAAGAGAGGATTTTTTTTTTTTTCAGTTGTAGGACCCATGTAAATTTTTCAAAATCATTTTGAAGAGATTGCACTTTGGCAAACCTTGTATCATATTGAATACAAAGAAAACTCAAAATCACCTTGATTTGTGTTCATTCTGTGCCAAACATAGTATGCAGCTCCAAATAATCCAATTTCGGCATACAGCAACCACTTCATTCCAGTCCACAGCCTTGGTGTTGCATACTTCATGCTATACAAAAAAAGAAGAAGAAAAAAAAAAACCACACAATAAAAAATTCATTAGGTACATTTGAGCATAAAGAAACAAAATACTGTACAATAATGTGGGAGAAATAAAGGGAAGGTAACTTAGAGCAAATGTACTACATTAAAAGGAAGAAATGAAAAAGCCTTTTCAAGCAGGTTTGAAAGAAATTAATAGAATAATTACACCTAGGCCTATGTAAACTGTTGTACATTTGTATAGTAAGTCTACTACTCATCAACCACCTGTTTTAGATCGACCCCCCTCGCGCAATGGTACTGTAAGACACGATATATTCGCGGCATGAAAACTTAGCGGATTAGAGCCGACAGCCTTACTCGCAGGATGAAATTTTCGCTACTTGCCACTGGCATCCAATGCATATTGTGTAGGCAAGAACTTTCGTGTGCATTTTAATTTCACGAATGTTGCTGCTCGCGAAATTCGCAAAATCAAAATGCACGCGAACATTCGTTTTACAGCATGTGTGGGATGCGCAATACGCTGGAACATTTGAACATGAATACAAATCGAGAGAAATCATGGGGATACAGGTAAATAACCTGAGGAAACAGGAGGAAAAAGAATTGAAGAAAATCCTCATAAGAAATACACATTATTGATAGTGTTGACACATATATGCCATTCACCAAATTTACATGCTTTTCAATGGGAGAACGAGGGTCGATTGAAATGATGAGCTTGCGCTGGTGCACAGTAAAAAATGTCACTTGCATTTGTCACCAAGAAATCTGCACATACAGCACAACTCAACAAACTGAGCCTGCCCTGGGATATGAATCTGCGGTATTTTCTGCCTTGAGTGAAAAGAAATCAAGGTGAAACTGAAGGATATTTTCTAAGATACAAATGTAAATTTACAATGTATTTAATCAAAAAGTGGCCAATAAGTAGTACATCCAACCACACTTCAGTATCAGACGCCATGTGGAGCCTATCACGTTTTTACAGTAAAATTTAACTGGCCTGTGTATACATGTAACTGTTACATTTATATTTATACTTCAGTAATTTAGAATAAAACATAAAAAAAAAATATGACTAGTCTAGTGTCTACATTTTCATTTTCAGGTTGAGGGGTTTAATATGTTACTACGTATGATATTGATAATATCTAGTTGACATTCTGTGTCAGGGGCAGATCCAAGAATTCCATAACGGGGGGAGGTGGTGCCTTTATTAAAGGGGGGACAAATACCCCCACCCCCATTTTTTTTTTTTTTTTTTTTTTTTTTAAATAATAAAGGAGGTGCAGGTGCGCACCCCGCCTGGATCCGCCACTGCGTGTATTACAAATGTTCATGCTTTCTCAGTAACCATACATTGCACTGATGGTTGAAACAAATTTACACCAGGCATAAATGTACCACCACCACAGTACTAAAACACACCTAACACTGCCAGTACAACAGTCAACACTCAGCCGCAGCCACAGCCGCAGCCACATGCGCATGCTTCGGGTTCGTTCACTAACCTGTCTGGTTGTGTGTGTACGTGTGTAGTCTGTAAACACGACAGTTCCCTCTCAGATCAGTCAGTCTTGACTTTGAGGTTGAAGGACTGAAATAATTTCGTTGGCTTTTCGTTTTACCGTCACGAAATTGAGGGGAGTGGTACCTACTAAGAGGTTCTATAAATTAATGTAATTTAATCTCTCAGCTCTCAGGGTAAGTTCACTTAATGATCGAAATGTGGTGTGCAGAGGATGTATGAATGAACACATACCAACGCCGAATTGCTATTGCATGGATTGTGTACCTACTGCATGTTTTTCAGAATTGCGCAAGCAATAGCATATGGAATGCCGATATGCATTGTATAAGAAGTTTGTAAACTATATCTTTTTTAAGACAAATAAGGAATTTTTCGTTAGAAAAGTATTTGATAACAAAAAATTTATTCTAATGAGAAAACAAACAGAAAATAAAAGTTTCATTGTTTGAAAGGAAAGAAAATTATTTTTTGTTTTATAATAATTTTGACTAAGAAGGTGTGCCATACTTCATGCCTTGTTTTGAGAAAGCAGTGAAAACACCGCGGTGTACCGTGCATGCTAGCTAGCTCGTAGAAGTGCAGATGTTCTTCTCCACTTCATCCTGAACAGATTACTGGAGCTTTCATGTCCAGCGCATTTCATTTGATATTCTCTGATGTCTGTTATTGTTCCTAGAGAAGCATGAAGTAAGTAGAATCATGATGTCAAGTGTGACGAAAGGTATAACGTTGGGCATGACAGTAGTACCAGTAAATAGGGGCACACGTGAATGATAAGAGATGGTCTGCCATGAAATGAATGGTCCCATACGTTCGATTTGACGTCAGTCCGCATTGTGTGCATAGAAGTTACAGTAGAATCTATCTAACCCGCATAGGCCTATATACTACTTTAGATCTATAGATATAAATTAGACGTAGTTCATGAAGGCCATATTGATTGCAGAACGAAATGAAGCAGGTCACAGCTGCATAGCCATAGCAGATGTAATAATAAATGTACAGTATGCCCGCATGTATTTCATGAAGGTTTGAAGGCGCCTGCGCCTGCATAGATTATCGGATATGATTGCAGAACGAAATGAAGCAAGTCACATCTTTTAAATACTAACTTAGATATAAAAAAAGGCATATATAATTTAATAAAATATGATAAAAATGTGTTCAGACTAAACAGTGTAGGATAGAGAAAAATAGTGACATCTCTTTATATTTTAGGCTTTATTGCAAACATTTTTTATGGTACGATGTTTTGTGATACAACTGATCTAAAAGGCACAAAGCAAGTTACCCAATGTTCACCATCCTAACTTGCGGAAGTAAAATAGCGTGCGTGATCCGAACGCTTGCGTTGCAACCATCGTTTGAACGCCTGTACTCATTGTCCGACCCCATATGTCCGTGCTTCGACATTCGCGACGCACCGCGCCGTGCGCTCGCCCTGCCTATGTGAATGTAATTGTAATAGGGCATGTGCCAGGCGTGGGCGAAACTGTATACATAGTACATCGCAATACGAGAGTGCGGTACTCCATGTACTCCATGCTGTGCGAGAGATTCAACGCATTCACAACACGTTGCGATCGAACCATGGTGATGCTGCAAATTCTGGCACGGGTGGCATGCAAAATATAAATATCGCGTAAACGCTCAAGTTATCTCAGAATCGGCTGCCATCATGGCTGTATGTGTACACGCTGTACAGATTCAATGCAGATAAACGGACTAGTAACTTCGAAACTTGGAATGAAACGAGTCTATATGTGTTGCTATGCAACTTTACTTACCCGTTTAATACTTACCCGTTGAACTGCTTATGCGAGTTGACCCGGGAGGGTCGCGACAATGATTTCGGGGGTCCGGCGACGTAGCCCACTGTTGTGCTCTTCGGAACACGTGTGGAGGTAGTTGCATAGTTTGAATTTGGCACTTGATATGCGCCATTTTTTATTCATGAATTTCAGTGAATTTTTATTTGTAAGAGTGGTCTATTCATGGAACCCTGTCAAATCAAGGGCCACTTGCTTTACAGTCTCTACACATATGCATCAAAAGTGATTTTGTGAACATTTTTTTAAGTCACTGCTCCCAAAGGTAAACAGGACCTTTAAAATTTGATTACGTAGACTTTCTGTCCCCTTGAGTGATCTTAATCTTTTACCATTCAGTTATAATTCAAAAGACTGTAGAATCTTGGATAGTCAAGGCAAAGTGCAAGACGAAGTGCAAGTGCAGTGGCCAGTGCAGCAGTGAAAGACAGATAAAAATTTACTCAGCCATTGTCTCCAGACTAGTTGTAAATTTGCTAGTAAAGTTAATGGTCTAAGACTGCACTTCCTTCTGATGTGATTTGGAACTCACTGACCCACCAAATAACCAAAGAAATAGACCTAAATCATTTGCCATATAAACAAGTATGTGCACTTTAACTCCTTGCATTTTCAATGTTTGTGTCCATCTTTTTTATGTCATGTTGTTGTTAATGTTATGTTTTGTGTATCTTCTATGATACAGGTTGAATGTAGATGGCCTGCTGGTGTACTTCCCTTATGACTACATCTACCCTGAGCAGTTCATGTACATGCTGGAACTGAAGAGACTCCTGGATGCTAAGGTGGGCATCTTCTCCAAGTTGTCACATAACCAACGCTATGTAGCTTACATAAGACTGAAAAGACACTGCTGACAAATGTGTGGGTTTAAGGGTGTCGTGAATGTCTGTACAGTTTTGGACTTGTCATAATGCCCATGTGTGTGACACATGTTCAATGATCTGCAGATGGTGTGTTGTGTGAAATGGGAGAAATCGTACTTGACCACTGAAAGTGACAGCTGTTGGCCATGACCAATTTGTTGCCCTGTAATTTGAATGAATTAAGAACCACATGTGAAAGTAAGTAAGGTCAACAGATGATCTACAGTACCTCTATTCTCAGAGATTGACCAGATCATAAGCATAGGAAATCACTTTATGACTGGTCATGTCACTAGCTAATAGTCATTGTTTTTCCTATTCATATGGCACCAGTAGAGATCTTTGAGCACTGTTAAAGCAATTAGTATTACGAGATGATTATCTGTGTACACTGTAGGTGTCAAACTCAAAGTTTAGAAGTGTCACACCTACATGATACATTTCCAATGTATTAATACAGGCAGGCAACAAATGGAAAAGTGTTACTGACTTACTTTCATTGAGGTCAAACTGGAATTTGTGTAACAATATCTTTCTAATTGTTTTGATAGTTGTCAACATTTGGAGAGAAAAATTGCTGAGATTTTGCTCATTTGTTTGTTTACTGGTTCAGTGACCTTCATGCAACTGATGTGTGATATTCGAATTAATGTGCTTTTTCCATATCTTTCTCAGGGACATGGAGTTTTGGAAATGCCATCAGGTACAGGGAAGACAGTTTCCCTGCTGGCGCTGATTGTTGCTTACCTCACCACCAACCCTCATGACCTCACAAAGCTCATCTACTGCTCCAGAACTGTCCCAGAAATCGAAAAGGTAGGACATAATATGTAGCGTGCTTCAGGCACAACATCTTCCATGGTTCTTTACAAAATGAAGCAGTGAATTGCCTTTAGGACATTGGGTAATGTGATTACTATATTGTTGTGATGTATTGTGTCTCTTTATCATTGTCTTTTGGTGTACAGTGTGTGGAAGAACTGCGTAGACTTCTGGAGTACATCGAACAGGAGACGGGTGAAACTCCAAACTTTCTTGGACTTGCTCTAAGTTCCAGGAAGAATCTCTGCATCCACCCAGTGGTGAGTTATTGTAAAAATAAGTAGACAAATAATCAACCTTTGCATTTCACATAAACTGGTTCAAAATATGTGAATACAAGACAAGGGAAGGTCATTAAGAATATAATGTTGCCTGTCCTATTTTATTATACTTTGAAAGATGTGATGGTGAAATGGAGGTATCTCCTTAAAATTATGGCGGAAAATCTGTAGCTAGAAAATAACAAAACTGTACAAAGCTACGACAACAGTTGCCATTGTTCCTTGATAATATGCTGAAGTATACTTTTATTTCTAATTGCCAAATGCACAGGGCACTGAGTATGGAAATGTACATGTAGAAGAAGTATGCTGCTAAACAATGCAAGGTGCAATCATGGTTATTTATCTTTTGACATTAATATTATTGAATGATGATTTAATTTGTCATGCATTGTAGTTTTAGGCACAGTCAAACCTGTCTATGTAGTGGCCACACCAACGGAGACAAAAAAGTTGCCATTATAGACAGGTGGCTGCTATAGAAAGGTACTTTGACAATTGACATGCTTTTTGTCCTGGAGGGAATTTCTTCTAGTGGCCATATATGGCAGGTAGCCGCTGTAGACAGGTTGCCACTGAGACAGATTTGACTGTATTAAAAAAAAATAAAAAATACAATTGAATGCTTGTACAGAAATAAAAAGTTTCGAAACCAATGCATGACTCTCATAATGCATGTGTCTTCTCAAGGTAAGTCAAGAGAGATATGGGAAAGTAGTTGACAACAAATGCCACGCCCTCACCGCATCCTACGTGAGACAACGCAGAGCACATGACCCGACCATCCCAGGCTGTGATTTCTACGAGGTTGAGTAGACTTTGTCTTCTTTCTGTACTTGTGACATTGACTCATGATCACACTTGATGTGATATCATATGAAAGTACACTTGTTTGTTAAACCGCTCCTGCTATAGAATAATCTCGTCAATTGTAGTGCTGCGGAAATAAGTCATTTATGTATAATGTACCGGTAGTCCCTAGGTTTTGCTTTTTGCCATTGATGTAAACCAGGACTGGATCATGATAGCAAACGGAAAAAAAAAAAATACTGGTAATTTATATCATCCATTATTGTGCAGATAAACATTGATTCTGTCTATGAGATTATTGTTTGGGTTCATTTCTAATGGTATCTGGCATTACAAAAAGTCATAAAATTGTGGAGTACTGACATTGTACTTGCATGATCTGTGCAGTGCAAGGCATTAAAAATCTTCATGATATTAAGTGGGAGTAATTCTCTAGGGAAAATTTATGTATGTGTCTGTGTGAAAAAAAAGAAGTGCTAGTTTAATTTGTGATTTCATTCATGCACTCAATGTAAATTCATACTTTTTACGAAACTATCATAAAACCTTCTAAATTAGGAGAATGCTATTTTGTTTCTCCCTCTACAGAGAATGTGTATAGAAATTAAATGAATATTAACACACTATTACACTTAAATTCCTCGGGTAATCATGCACAAATTAATAATTACCCTATCATTATAATCAGGAATTTGATGCGAGGGGACGGGATTCTCCCCTGGAGCCAGGAGCCTACAGTCTCGATGACCTCAAAGATGTCAGTCGACAGAACAGCTGGTGCCCCTACTTCCTGGCTAGGTATACGGTAAGAAAGACACATGGACAGCCTCTCCATTTCAGTTTT
This sequence comes from Diadema setosum, assembly GCF_964275005.1. NCBI lineage: Eukaryota > Metazoa > Echinodermata > Echinoidea > Diadematoida > Diadematidae > Diadema > Diadema setosum. The sequence goes on along the minus strand of NC_092685.1, from coordinate 12,078,600 downwards.
GATTTGATGTATTTCTTGTGCCCATTACAGTGTGAGGTGCACACAAGAAGATGACCTGTGGAAACTCTTTTTCATTTTTGTTTGATTATCTTGTCACTGCTTTTCTTTTAGTCCTTTTGTTTTGTTTGTTTATTACTTCATTCTTTCGTTCTGTCATTCCATCATACATTCATTCATCAATATATATCTAACCAGTAGCCACCTTTCTGTGTGTTTATTCATTCATCTTTCTATCCATCCAGTTATCTGTCTGTCTATTTGTTTATCTGTTTGTTTGCCTATCTTCCTATATATCTACCTTTTCGTGTATCCTTGTGCTCTTGCTCTGCATGCTAGACATACATTTGCTCTTGGATATCCCCTTTTAATATCTGATTTCTCTCTGTGACTCATGTCAACAGAAACTTGTCCTCACAGTGTCTTGCAGTGCCTTTTATATCGTACATGTAGTATAGAAATTTTTGCTGAAGTCAATAAATGTTGTCTGCTTTTGTGTTTGAACCTGATAGATGGGCCATGCAAACCTGATTGTGTACAGCTATCACTACCTCCTTGATCCAAAGATTGCTGAACTAGTCTCCAAGGAGCTCTCCAAGAAGTCGGTTGTTGTCTTTGACGAGGCTCACAACATCGGTAAGAGTCAATTCACACTTCCTTAGTTTGTATGAGTGAGCGCTGTAAAAAGTAATGAATTTACAGTCTTGCATGCTTGTACTTTTTGTCTAAATAACTTTTGTCATAGTATCCCCAAATCACAGTTTGTGCAACAAGTGAAGTACATCAGAATCCATAATTGTTGATACAAATGTAATATGTCAGTTTTTCACTTCTTCAGTGTTTCAAGGATGTAGGAGTATCATATTAAATATGATAGTGTTATAGTCATTTCAACTGTTCACCAAGTACTTTCATTGCTTGAGATTTGCATTTGTAGCAATTTACTATATGATATCCTTTTACGAACAGTTACAATGGCACTGGTGATGCATACTATCAAACTAATGCTTACCGGTAGTCGTTTTTATAGTATGCACAATATCTCTAATTGAATCAATGTTGCATCCTTAGAGTGATTTAACTTTTGGGTGACTATTGTAGTATTGAACTACAATATTTAATTGACCCCTTGTATTCTTGATGTGTTTGGCACTGTAATTCAATTTTTGTCACAGATAATGTCTGCATTGATTCACTGAGTGTACACATCAGTCGCAGAATTCTGGACAAAAGCTGCCAAAGCCTTGATGGACTTACGAGAAATATCAACCGGTAAGCATCTCATTCAATATCATTTCATGACATGTATACTTTGTACTATGTTTTGATTTTTGTTGATTGGAAATAAACTATGATTGAATTGAATTGAATTCTGGCATCTCCTATGTGGCTTGTAAATTCAATGTATAGGTGTACTGTAAAACGTGATATTTTAGCAGCATGAAATTTTTGTGAATTGGAGCTGAAGGCCTTTTTCATGGCATGAAATTTTCGCAAAGTGCCTCTGGCATTCAATGCATATAGTGTAGACAGGAGCCTTTGCATGCATTATAATTTTGTGTATCTTGGCTCTTTTGAAATTCACGAAATTAAAATGCACGGGAACATTAGTCGTTTTACATTATATCAATTACTTACATATATTCTAGTATGATTACAAAAGCAACCATAAAAACAGCCACAAATGTTCCCCCCCCCCCCCAACCTGACTTCGTGCTGCTTCTCTGTGAACTGCTCTTGGATGATTCTTATGCGATGCATCCTGAATAGGATCAAAGAGACAGATGCCCAGCGGCTGAGAGAGGAGTACCAGCGGATGGTGGAGGGATTGAAGGAGGCGAGTAGAGCCAGGGAGACCGACGTCCATCTGGCCAATCCAGTGTTGCCGGACGAAGTACTGCAGGGTAGGTAGCTGAGTCATGTGACTGAGATGTAAGAATTCCAATGAAGACACATGACTTCACTAGCTGAAAAGATAGTAATTTATTTAGCACTATTTAACGTCTTCAACATTGGTTCAGGTTGGAATCTTTCTATTTCTTGTGAGGTGAATTGTTCCGAGATTTCTTGGGTGGTTGTTTATTTTGGAGGCATTCTAGTAATAGCTCACAAATTTTGAATGTGAGAAAACCTATACCAATAACAATACCAGAGGGCAGTTACACTGTAGAATTTTACAACGTTGGTATTGATGCAGACCAAAGAATAAAAAATATGTATGTAAACAATGTATTATATGAACGAAAAGGAACTTTTAGGTAGATTGGAAAAACAAGCCAGTATAGGCTTTAAAGGGGCTGTGAATTTTCCTGTGGTGTTCGTTGTTGAGTGTCAGATGAGCCAGCAAACAGAAAATATGTAGTTAACAGATTTGCATAGGCCTGCAGGGAACTTGCGGATAGCAAAAGAATCTTCAAGCCATTTCTACTTATTATCATATTCCTTATCTGTTTTTAAAAACAGAGGCAGTACCAGGCAGCATTCGAACAGCTGAGCACTTTCTTGGTTTCATGAGGAGGTTTGTGGAGTATCTGAAGACAAGGTTACGGGTCCAGCACGTGATCGCAGAAACCCCCGCCTCATTCCTGAAGGATGTCTTTACCAGGGTCTGCATCGAGAGAAAGCCACTGAGGTAAAAACCTACCTCTAAATCACCCAAACATTCTGACATGTTCATTAGTTCATACTTACTTACATGTATCTGCCTCCGAATTTGTTTTTTAGTCGTGGTCACATAATGCCTGAAGAAAATGTATTCGTAGAATGATAAAAAGGCATTCACATTTTAACATTTTGCCAAAAATAATATACTTTGCATGATAAACAAATAATGTATGCCTTTGTTCACATGTGGCAATGCCATCTTCATTCCTTTTTGAGTTTTTCTCATGAAAGCCCTGTCCTTCATTCCTGATACATGTATATCAAGAACTTCTCACATGAATGCCTTTGAGGCTGCATACAGACAGATTGTATTAAGCTCAGTACAAATTTAATATTCTGTTATTATTATTATCATCATCATCATCATCATCATCATCATCATCATCATCATCATCTTTTCATCATCATTATCATCATCATCATCATCATCATCATTATTATTGTTATTATTACTGTCCACTAGGGGATGATAGATTAAAAGTTTGTGTTGCCAATTTGTGGTTTTGCCTTTTATTCAAGATTCTGTGCAGAGAGGTTGGACTCTCTCCTCCGCACCCTTGAGCTGACAGACATGCAGGACTACTCATCCCTCATGCTTGTGGCCGCATTTGCCACGCTGGTCAGCACATACACCAAAGGTCAGTAGTTGCTTGACCGCCACCTCTACTATTTGGTAATTCCCGTCATTCCACAAGACAGAATATATTCAGTTTTATAGCATACTGTAAAACCAGAAACATTCGCGGCATGAAACTTTTGTGAATTGGAGCCGACGGCTCTTGTCACGCCATGGAAGTTTTGTGAATTGGCTACTGGCATTTAATACGTCGTGTGCGGATAAAACTTTTGTGTGCATTTTACTTTGCGAAACATGGCTCCTCGCAAATTTCACGAAAGTTTCGTGCATGTAAAAATTTCTGGTTTTATGCAGTACTATAGATGTTGAATATTTACTCTGGGGGTGGAGATTATTTCGATTATTTCACAAATTTTGCAAGTCAAAAAAAATAAAAAAAATAAAAAATCTACGAATTGAACAACCCAGCAAAATATTGCCCTTTAGTTATTTGAGTATGAAGTATGAGAGCAATGTCCACACACATTTATTAACATGGGCAGGCAGCAGTTGCACACATATGCCTAGCCTACTATGTGCACATGCATGCCTACAGCTATGCCTGTGAGTTTCATGCAAATACGATATTTGCATTCCCAATTGGGAATCCCACCATCTGCAAAATATATGGCATCTTCAGTACACTATAGGTCATAGATCAATTTTGTCCTCATCATTCTTTGTTAGTTCTTTGTGCCTTCAGTTAATATAATTCCTCATAGGAGTAATACAGTATGTGACACAGCTGGTTCCTGAAAGCAGAGGTTCAAAATTCATTCCCAGTCTGTGTTATTATGTGGAAGCACTTGATCTTTGAAACAGCTAGAAATTCAATGGGAAGATAGATGAAGTAGAATCAGTGAGTGTGACTTCATCGTTACTTTTGTGCGAAATGTCGTGATCCGTGTTGCTGCGGTCATGATTGTTAAATCAATGGGCATACATGATTTTGTATGCAAGAAGTAAATCATTGAAGTAGTTAGTAAATATTTTCTTACAGAGGAAAATGTTTGATTTCCCATCAGGTTTCAGTTTAATCATTGAACCATTTGACGACAAGACACCCACGATATCAAACCCAGTGCTTCATTTCAGGTGAGCAAAGCCACATTAACATTTTTGAGCTGTAAAAAAACCTCAAAAGAACACAAATCTTTGAATAGGTTGCATGTGTATACCGAGAGTATTTGTGACCCTGCATCACAAAATGAACAGAAAGTCACCAGACGTGAAATTTTAGTTAAGAGCATATTCTGAATGAGCAGACTTTAGGCTTTAAAATGGTGTATAACTCAAATCAAATGGACTCCCCTAACCTATCTAAATATTGGAAAAGAAGCACACACTCAGGAAAAGTATGAACTGAGAAAAGAGGCTCTGAAGTACAGGGTCTATTCAAGCTCTTAATCTTTACCAAGCTGTGCTGGCTGTGCGATGAATGGGACAAAAAACAGGATGTAAACCGCCGAAGTAACAACAATGAAGGGATTATCAGATTAAACTGAAATTGAGCATGCCTTATAAACACATTCTGTCCATAATTAATGCCAACTTTCAAAGCATTAGCATCATCCTTTCAAAAGTTATTGGAGTTGAGAGTGAAGAGTGTGTACAAGGTTTTTAAGAAATGAAAAGGGGACTCGAAAGACACCTAATCACACTATTCTATCAAAAAAAACGTTCAACATAAACTGCCAAAAACACACTTTCCTGCCCGTTTTATGATCCCAAATTTTAGCATAATGTAGAAGAAGACTTGCTCTTTCAGAAAATATGAAAAAGTCAAGATCGGCTAAGTTGACCCATTTCACCTGCTTTCAGTCCTCACACAAAATCAGTGTGTGTGACTTTTTGTTCGTTTGTGATGCACGGTCACATTTATTCTTTTCATGTTAGTGAATAGATAGCTTATTGCCCTTGTTGTGGATGTAATAGAGTACCCCTCCCATGTACTTATTGCACTTGGTGGAATAAAATTCTGAATTTGATTCTTTTCCTCATTCAGCCTTAAGGATGAGTGCTTGTTGTTTGCACTGAATATACATGTACTTCAATATTTGTTTTACACCTCATTCCGTACATCACAATAGCATGCACCATCTAGATCCAGTGTTGTACCTGCATTGAACTACAGCTAAGACTGTGAAAGTTTGTGCCCATGTCAAATTATAGATTTGCTCTTTTGCTCCACCATCACCAGTTGCATGGATGCATCCATCGCCATCAAACCAGTGTTTGACAGGTTTCAGTCAGTCATCATCACATCAGGGGTAAGTCTATCGACATCGACTTCCTACACCCATCAGGTCTCTCCAAGATGTTTAGTGTAATGCAGCTGAATTGAAGGCTGCACAAACAGTGTCAATCTTGAAATCTCATTAGCGGCAATGTAAAGCTGAAAAAAAAAATGTAGCATAAAGCATATGTACAATGTAAGGATGGATCTTTTAGAATTGTTTGTGGCATGCTTGTATTTATTTTTCTTGTTGCTGTGACTACAAGGTCTACTCCTGAAGTATTGCCACACCTTAAAACCCAGTAAAGAAAAAGGTAGCATGTTTCTCAGCTGTTTAACAAGTGTGTTCATCCACTAAAAGTGCTCAAGTGTGTTTGTATGTAGATGTCTTTGTGTTGTGAAAGTGGATTAGAGGTGTGTATATGTGTGCGTGTGAGTGACAGTGTGCTTGCTCATGTTTGTGTGCCTGTGTGTTATACATTAAATCGTAACCCATTCTCTCATATGATGGCATTTGTCAGTTTCTTCTCATCTACTCACATTCAAGCACATAAGTTATCAACTGTCCTTTTGTTCTCCTTCTATCTTCTAGACCCTGTCTCCACTTGACATGTATCCAAAGATCCTGGACTTCCGACCGGTTACCATGGCATCGTTCTCCATGACGCTATCTCGCAGTAGCATCTGCCCCATGGTGAGAAAGGGTTTACCTCTGACAGATTGATAGTGACATCAGCTTTTGTAGCTCACCTGAGCCAAAGGCTCAAGTGAGCTATTGCGATCACCCTTCGTCCGGCGTCCGTCGTGCGTCGTGCTTCGTGCGTCGTGCATAAACTTTTTACATTTTCATCTTCTTCTTGTAAACCCTAGGACCGATTTTCATCAAACTTGGCAGATAGCATCCCTAGGGGGTTAGGAACTCAATTTGTTAAAATGGGCACCATACCCCACCCAGGGGGCCCCCAGGGGGCCCCCAGGGGGGCCCAATCCCCCCAAAATTAAGGAATCTGTAAAAATGTTCTTCTCTAGAACCAGAAGTGATAGAGCTAAGTTAATACTATGAGTTAGTACATTGATGACTGTAGTTTCAAGTTTGTTCATGGCAGGATCAGGGGTGCCCCCCTTGGGACCCAGGGGAGGGGGTGGGGAGTGGTTCTAATGGGGCCTAAATTGTACATTTTCATCTTCTTCTTGAGAACCCCATGACCCATTTTCACCAAACTTGGCAGGTAGCATCCCTAGGGGGTTAGAAACTCAATTTGTTAAAATGGGCACCATGCCCCACCCACGGGGCCCCCAGGGGGGCAAAACCCCCCAAAATTAAGGAATCTTTAAAAATTTTCTTCTCTAGAACCAGAAGTGATGGAGCTAAGTTAATACTATGAGTTAGTACATTGATGACTGCAGTTTCAAGTTTGTTCATGGCAGAATCAGGGGTGCCCCCCTTAGGACCCAGGGGAGGGGGGTGAGGAGGGGTCCTAATGGGGCCTAAATTGTACAGGATCTCAATTTGTTAAAATGGGCACCATGCCCCACCCAGGGGGCCAAACCCCCAAAATGAAGGAATCTTTAAAAATCTTCTCTAGAATCAGAAGTTATAGAGCTAAGATAATACTATGAGTGAGTACATTAATGACTGTAGTTTTGAGTTTGTAGGAGATCCAGGGGTGCCCCTCTTGGGGCAGGGGTCGGGGGGGGGGGGGGGGTGGTTGGGAAGGTCCAAATGGGGGCCTGAATTGTACATTTTCATCTTCTTCCTGAAAACCTCATGATGGATTTTCGTCAAACTTGGCAGGTAGCATCCCTAGGGGGTCAGGATCTAAATTTATCAAAATGGGCACCATGCCCCACCCAGAGGGCCCCAGGGGGCCCCAATCCCCAATAATTAAGGAATCTTAACAAATTTGGGCCCTTATTGTACATTTTCATCTTCTACTTGAGAATGCCTGGTCAAATTTTGGTAGAGCTGTGAATAATTTAGATTAGTGACTACGTGAAAGGTGAACTTGCGATACTCAGGTGAGCGCTAGACCCGCGGGTCTCTTGTTTCCTTTTGTATGTAGAACCATTTCATGAAATTGGTCACATTCAGCTTTCTCAGTTCTGTTACTACGGTGTGTGGTGGGCAATTATTACCTTGTCACTAAGGCAAGCTGATGGTGTCCTGTGGTCTTTTGTACTGTAAAAGTTGAAATTTTTGAGCAAGTAATTTTTCACACTTGGGCGGGTAAGATCTTACATGAATTTTGTATGTTCTTAATTCTGCATAATCAAGACATTAAATATTGTTACTTATAACGAGCAGGAATATTCATGTGCTTTTATTTTCACACTAGTTTCTGGTCACTTGAAATGTAAGAAAACTTCCACACATTACCACTATTGACCTTATAAGATGCTAGAGTTTTTCCAATCAGTGAGAGATTTCTCTGCCTTGCATTCTTATCATAGATAAACCTGAATTTGTTAGAATGTGTATCCTGTTTGATTGATCGCATTCTTTTTTTGTAATTCATACGTGCAGTATCGTATAGTAATAGTGTGAAGAGCAGAAGCATCCACAGGGACTGTGTGCAGCAGTCTCGTTGCTGAAGGTTTGCTCAGTTCTGTCTTTTCATCTCGTGCGGTGTCTGTCTTATTGCTTTTTCCCCTTCCTCCCATCAGATCGTAGCAAGGGGGAATGACCAGGTGGCAATCTCATCTAAATTTGAGAGCAGAGAAGATGTTGGTAAGAATTCTACTGGATCTATTAGTGCTTTGTTTGTGCATTGACAGCCAGATAGTCACTGCACATCATAAATATATTATAATGCTGCCATGTTTATTTTGTTCTGTTCTGTTCTTTTGTGTGTGTATGTGTTTTGTTTGCAGAAGTTGGCTTCCCTGTTTTGTCTAGTGAAGGGTAGAGAAAGAGAGATTCATGAAATTATAATTTTTCAATCCTTTCTTTATCTCTTTTTGTGAATAGCTGTCATCCGTAACTATGGCAACCTGTTAGTGGAACTCTCCAACATCGTCCCTGATGGCATGGTGGCCTTCTTCACCAGCTACACATACATGGTAATGATTTGTCCTTACTCTTAAAGTAGATCTGTTACTAGATAAAGTGGACAAGGCTGTCACTGAGGGAGTTATTCAAATATCTTTCATTTTTTTTTCTTTTACAAGTTTGTCAATATACTGGTATTCTAGTCCTGGAGACTTTGTGAGAATTTCCAGCCTAGAGGGGCTCCTGATATGTTGTGTTTTTATTTTTTGTTTTGCTTGCTTCTTTTAGTTACATTTCCATTGTTAGTGCTCCATATTGTAAGCTTTAGATATGCTATGAGAAACTTTATATTTGTTGTGATCAATAACAGTATGTAAATTGGCAATATGTATGATATTTGATGCACATTGAAGTAGATTAATGGCATGAACTATGATCTTACTATCCCATCTTTCAGGAAATTCTGTGTATGATATCTGATAGTTTTTCATTCATAACTCCAAGTTCTTCATAATGTAGAGAAAAGAGTCACTGATAGATATTTTATAAATCATACAGTGAGAATGACAAAGATATTTGAATGAGAAAAAGGTTGAAAGAGATGACAAAATAGATATCACCGTTAATTACAAATATGTAGCATTGATTTACATGCACAGTTTGTTGGGATGTATAGATTGTCACTTGGTTTCCATTGTTCATTTGCAGGAATCTGTAGTGGCAACCTGGTATGAGCAGGGAATCATTGACAATGTGCAGAAGAACAAGCTGCTCTTCATAGAAACCCAGGATGCAGCAGAGACCAGTATTGCACTCAACAACTACCACAAGGTGTGGAGAGCGTAGCCCCTTGTTAGTCAAATGGGCCAGTACTGATTCCGTTGATTTAAGCATGTATGTGTGTGTGTGTGTGTGTGACTGTGTGATTGTTGGAACCTTCAATGATACACAATATCATGTTATTGTAGAGATAGAGGGAGCAAGTGAAGATGAGAATTGTACACCTCTCCATCTGTGCTTGATAGATTGATGGAAAGTCTGACTTTTTGCTGAAAATTAACTGATATTTCTGGTACCTATGCAGGGTTGACCGTAGGTAAGTAGATGGATAAATAAAGAGATAACAAATATTTTTGTTTGTGTGTGTATCAAATGAGGTTTTTCTGTGGTGCATGTGAAGTAAATATCAGGCCCATATTTATCATGAAAATTGATTTCTCACTGGGAGATTTTGTGATAAAATGATTTATGCAGTTTGTGTAGAATTTCTGATTCCCAACAAGTGCTTTACTGTTGTTCAAAGAGAAGCCTGTCAAAAATTGTACAAATATTTGGACAGTAAGTGCAAATATTTACAGGTTTCTCTGTCACCAAGTTGTAGCAATTGAAAGCATTGGTTCAATGTTTGTCTTTTCACAAGTGAATCCCTGAAATTGTAGAAGATATGCAATCATGCCTGTCATCTTGCGTGCTGTTGTGTTGTTTTTGTGCTGCTTTCCAGAAAGGCTTGTGTTGTCTTCCAACTTTCTTTGTCATGTTTTTTTTATTCATTTTGTTTTATTTCCTCCAGGCGTGCGACAATGGGAGAGGAGCCATATTGCTGTCAGTCGCCAGGGGCAAGGTTTCTGAAGGCATTGACTTTGGTAGGTGATCATATATGTAAGCCTTGAAGGTGAATCAATCATCAGGTTTGACCCGCTGGATTTCATTATGTAGATACAAGCAAGAAATTAAAAAGAAAGAATTTTATTTCAGAATCAGTTGGCACCAGGATAAAATTCCAATTTGTTGCATCAGTGTCAAGAGTTGGCCCAGAAAGACCTGCGAGGTCACAAACTTTGATTGACCTCGGTGTAATTGTCCCTTCTTACTACCAGATTGATTGCTGTTGAGTGAAACAATGTATCTAGTTTGATATTACTGTCTGATTTGCTTGCTCTTTGGTATACAGTGCAGTTGAAAATGTGATGGAAATGAAATTTACTTTTATTTATACACTGGAACATAATTTCATTAATTAATAACATGTTTGTTTGTTTTTTTATATAAATTTTAAAACAGTGTATGCATGTTTCATACATTGATATGAGTTTAGATTTAAGAAGTTTCTCTCTTTTACTGTAAATAATTTGTTCTATTCACCCCATCCTCCCATTCCTACTTTTGCCCACAATTTGGTATGCAAGTGAATAACATCTTTGTGTATCATAGGGTGGCTATGAGTATATGATGTTATCTTCTCATATGTTATCTTCTTATATGTTAAATTATGAATATGCAATCTTTATCTATACACTGTGATCTTCTTGTGTCTAAACAAATTTGGTGATGTTATGTACTCTGACCATTGCCAGACCACCACTACGGCCGGGCAGTGATCATGTTTGGCATCCCCTACGTCTACACCCAGTCCCGCATCTTGAAGGCGCGGCTGGAGTACCTCCGGGACCAGTACCAGATCAAGGAGAATGACTTTCTCACGTTTGATGCCATGAGGCATGCTGCCCAGGTAAAACGAATGAGTTGAGTTTGCATGAACTTGCTCATTGCCTTTTTGTGAGTGAAAAGTAAGACAAAGGTTGCTCCTTTTTAGCTCACCTGAGCTTTTGCGATCGTTCTTCCTGCGGCGTGCATAAACTTTTTACATTTTCATCTTCTTCTTGAAAACCCCTCGATGGATTTTCACCAAACTTGGCGGGTAGCATTCCTAGGGGGTTAGGGTCTCAATTTGTTAAAATGGGCACCATGCCCCTCCTGGGGGGCCCCCAGGGGGGCCCAAACCCCCCGAAATGAAGGACTCTTTAAAAATCTTCTTCTCTAAAACCAGAAGTGATAGAGCTAAGTTATTACTATGAGCTAGTACATTGATGACTGTAGTTTTAAGTTTGTTCATGGCAGATCCAGGGGTGCCCCTCCCCCCCCCCCCCCCCCTTGGGGCCCAGGGGAGGCCAAAATGGGGGCCTAAATTGTACATTTTCATCTTCTTCTTGAAAAACCCCAAGATGGATTTTCACCAAACTTGACAGGTAGCATCCCTAGGGGAATAGGATCTCAATTTGTTCAAGTTGGCACCATGCTCCCCATAGAGGGCCCAAGGGGATCCCAACCCCCCAAAATTAAAGAATATCTAAAACCTTCTTCTAGAACCAGAAGTGATAGAGCAAAGTTAATACTGTAAGTTGGTACATTGATGACTGCAGATTAAAGCTTTATGGCAGAGCAAGGGGTGCCCCTCTTTCACCTAACATGGCAGGTAGCATCCCTAGGGATATAGGATCTCAGTTTGTTCAAATGGGCACCATGCTCCCCTTGGGGGGCCCCAGGGGGCCCAGCCCCCCCCCCCCCCCCATTAAGGAATCTTTAAAAACCTTCTTCACTAGAACCAGAAGTGATAGAGCTAAAATTAATACCATGAGTAAGTACAAGTATATTGATTGTAGTGTGAGACTCCTAGGTCTCTTGTTTATTTGTTTTACACTTAGGTTATTTTTATCTATTGATTTTTGTAGTGTCATTTGTTAATTTCTGCACATTGATTTTATTGGTATGCACTTTTGATTATTCATTTAATGCAAGCAAGCTGCATTTCAGCATGCAGTCATTCCACAGACAAGTTTTTAACGCAGTAAATCAGGATTAGAGAGTGAACGTCCTTGGCAGTCTGACTGTATACATTTACATAACAATGGAATACTTTCCATTTCATATACCGTAAACGATAATATTTTCGCACGATTAATATTTTTGCAGTGAGCGGCTCTAAAAATATTTTGGCGGGTTCTTGAATTTGCATTGCGCAATATTGTCAACCCATTCAAAATGGGCAGAGAAAATTGTGAAAATATTTTTGCGGGTTTAGAATTCACACTAGCCAGAAGTAGCACGAAATATGTGAAAATTGATGTACTGCGAAAATTTCTGCATTTACAGTACATGTAGGAGTAAAAAAAAGGATGATAATACAAGGAAATTGCTATTGTCGAAGGAGAATTGTGGGATGTAGTAAGATATTGATATGGAACAAATATTAGATAGGCATTAATAAATGTGCTTTACATTTGAAAATATCTTGAGAACTAGTAAGCAGTGATTTAATAATTTCTAAATTTGTGTTCTGTTTTGCTTTGTTTTTTCCTTCATAGTGTGTTGGACGTGCTCTGAGAGGAAAGACAGACTATGGCATCATGGTCTTTGCCGACAAGGTATGATTAGTGACCGACATCTTGTTATCATCATGTCATCTGGCTGCCTTACACAAATACAATGTAATAGACTTTATGACTTGCAATTCCTCTCATACAGGGGGATTGGACAGTAGAGCTATAAATGTTGTATTGTATATCCAGCTGTCCTTCAATTCACCTGCTGACTACAAGATATTGCAGCGCCCTCTATCTGTGGCAGATATTTCAGTGCACCGAGACCCCTAAGCCATAGGTTGATCTGTACACATTTGCTATAATCAAATAAGCAATACAGAAGAATGCATGCTCGATGCCAACCTTAAAATGAAATTTTTTGCCACACCTGTTGCTGGATATCGACAATTTAGAGGTGAAGGATGTTATGTGAGCTTTGTGGATGATCATCACTTGGTTGCAATCATTGAATATTGTATACAGCATTTGATCACGAGTTTAGCTAGTACTTACAAAAATAAATCACAAGTTGCTCAGCTCTTTTCCTGATGTCCCTTTGCCTTTGTGTAGGCATCACTTTTTCTTGAATGGTTTGATTTCTGATGTCCTGCTAATTACTTTAATGGTCCTGGCATCTCTTCAGCAGCATTCAGGTAGCGACAGGTGCCCTTGAAAGCCTGTAATTTTGATTTAATTGTTTGTGTTTCCTTATATCAGCGGTATTCACGGGCAGACAAACGGGGGAAGCTCCCACGCTGGATCCAAGAGTACATGAGTGACGGCGTCCTTAACCTGTCCACCGATGAAGCCATGCAAGTCAGCAAGCGATTCCTGCGCCAGATGGCGCAGCCTTTCAAAAGGGTAAGGTCGTCTATCTGATGTATCAGTTGAGAATGATGACCAGTATTCCAGGTCAGATGGGATATTGGGCGCTGTATACACTATAATATATTTTGTGAGTACGATGTTTGCAAAGCAAGACTGGTAAGACAATACTGCAAGTGGCTGAATTTGCAATGAAGAGCCACGGTAATGGAATGAGAGCTAAGGATTATCCCTTTTCTTCAGAAAATTTAGTAATTTCCTCCCTCCCCCTTCCCTTTAAAGGGATGGTATAGTATTGGTTGAGGTGAGGATTCAGCTTTTAACTTAGAAACCACTTAATGAAATGTTCCAGAGCATTAAATTCTAGGAGGATTTCAAAGTTTATTTAATGAAAATCGGTTTTGAAATGGCTGAGATATCCAGAAAAAAGGTAAAACAAAATGATCCTAATAAAAGCTAGGTCCCACCTTTACTTTGGCTTGCTTTGTTTTGGATATCTCAGCCATTTCAAAACCAATTTTCACTGAATAAACTTTGAATTCCTCTTGAATTATGTGCTCTTCCATACTTCCTAAGAGGTTTCTCACTGTCTCAAAAAAATCACCATCAAAAAAGTGGAAACCTGGGGAGCATTTCATGAAGGAACTTGTCAGATAGAATATCTGACAAGTCAATTATATCCGACAAGTTTTGAGAAATTCTTTAGTCTGATTGGCTGATTTCTCTAAACTTGTCGGATATAATTGACTTGTCGGACATTTTATCCGACAAGTTCCTTCATGAAATGCCCCCCAGAAACCCCATCTCAACCAAAACACTACCATCCCTTAATGATAATAGTTTGCATAATAACCTAATAAAAGATTTTCTTTGCGCTTTACATAATATTTCCCTTGCAATAATAATGCATATGTATTGTGGGTGGCAATGTTTTTCGCAAATTTTGTGAATCTACAAGCACAGTTAAGTATACAGTATTCTCCAGCATAAAGCAATTTGTGATTTAGTGTGACATTAAAAAATGTTGATATGACTGCATCTTTGTAGTAAACACTACTTGTAATTTGTTCTTTGTAGTTTCCGTGTCATGATTTTTTTTTTCACATTGTCCTAGATATTTTTCCTTCTGTGGCAATCAAGAAGTATAGCTGGCAATAAATGAGAGAGGGCTAAAGAAATGAATATTGTGTGGAATGCAGATTCTATTCATGTTATCAGACACATGCAATGCTGTGGATACAATTTGGGTTCCCCTTTTCATTCGTACAAATTACAAATGTACATTCACAAAAAGAAGGGAAGGGGATTTCTTACTCACCATTAGATGTGATATTATTCCTTTCATTTGTGTATTTAATATCAGCCAGCAAGACCAGCATAATTTTGACTACATTGGACTGGCAGTGTGTGATGCTTTTGCATGTAGTGGCCCCAGATGTTGCGATTAGCACACAAATTATTCAGCATGCAATGCAATATTTATACAACATATGTCGCCTCAGAGACTTGGTCTTGAGAATGATCTGCAGGGCACAATGAGGCACACCGCGATTTTGACTGTTTAGCCTCTGATCCATGTGCAGTCGTGATCACCTCTTGAAAATTTTGAAAAACTTGCTTCAGCCCTTGCTTGCGTGTGTGTGTGTGTGTGTGTGTGTGTGTGTGTGTGTGGTTATTGATTTTGGATGGTGCTGCTTGATTTGTATCATTCCTGTTTCAACCAGCTCTGCAATTCAATCTTGGGGAATGACACAATCAATTTGCATAATTTCATGCAAACCTTTGTGAAATTTACTGCCTCTTTCCAGTGAATGGGAGTTTGAATTTGTGAGAGACCTCTAAGAGTGGAAGGGTTAATGAGACCTTGTTTGGCAGACATTTTGTTCAGCAGACATACACCTTGGCGCTTACTGAGTCTTTCTCTTTCAAGCAGCAATTGTCTGGATCCAGATACAGTGCCACTGTAACCCTGAAGTGATGTTTTTTTCTTGTTGATATTCAATAGGAGGATCAGCTTGGGATGTCCCTTCTTACCTTGGAGCAGCTGAACTCGGAGGAGATGAAGCAGAAACTGGACCAGACTGTGCACCAAGTGTGAACGAGGAGCAGCGGAGTCAGTAACCATGGCAACGGTAGCTCATGCACCAAACAAAGGCATTCCTCTTATCATCTGTGCTTGATAAACATTCAGAAATGATGCCCCGACTTATTGGTCATGGTGGTTAGTATCAATGATTCAGGCAGAAATGATGGAAGTTTCTTTAAGGATTGGACGTGGCTCAGTATACGTCGCACACCCAGATGTTCATGAGGCAGAGCACTTTTTGCCTGCCGTGGAATGAACTAATGAGAAGTATCCCAGCTGTTGGGATACTGTGGCATCGAATGACCTCGCTTCCGAAAAGACAGCTTCAAGCGACACTCAGAGGGAAAGATCAAGTGATAGGTGGATGCTTTGCCACGGAAGGGCATCACCATCTCCTGGTGCCTTCCGGGACATCCCATGAGGGGATAATGTGGCATAAAAAAACAACAACCACAACAAACAAAATGACTTCTCAGTTGCATTATGGTAGCTTTAAATAGCACTTTCTCTGAGTTTAATAGTGCAATGTGGCAGATGACTCCACTGTTTTTTTGCAGAGCACTTCTGCACTTCCTAGATGAGAAATTGATTATAGGGGGAGAATACTTTAATGTTTTACCAGGATAATGAGTGTCACTCTTCAGCATAAGGTTAGATCTATCTCTGTAACATGGTTTGACAAATAATGACTGGAGGATGCATTACTGTTCCAAAATAGACACATGAAACCCATAAGAAATGTACTTCTGGTGACTAGAAAATACACTTCCAGTGCTTTTTTTTTGCACATGAAAATACATATTTGTTCTAAGTCCTCTGTCTGAAACATCTTATGCAGGTGTAATCCTATTGTGAAATAGTAGGGTCTGTACATTTGTTTATCAGCTAGTGCAGAAATAGCTTTCAAACATCTGAGTACTGTGGTATTGAATTGTTTTGATGCTAAGAAAACAATGTCACATTTGAGCAGTGTTAAAAGTGAAGTGAAGAGGATTACCGCCATCTGGTAATGTAATGATGAAATCGCTCAGTGCATCTATGAATTTCTATAATAAGTCACTCTAATACGAAGTTTAGGGTCTTTCCATTCTGTTCTATGTCATATAGGAATGCACTTTGCATGTTCCGAACCCCCTCCCCTCCCCCCCCCCCCCAAAAAAAAATGTTATCGTGACACCTGTTTTAAGTACTTTCTTTGGACTCTGAATTGTCTTAGAACATAACAAATACAATATGTTCCTTTCTTTTCAGTCAATTTTGTACTGTCAAAGTAGATATTTTCACACTAGTAATTTTTTCGCGCTCAGCCAAATAAGAGGAATTCTGCGTGTTTCTTTTGCAGAATCAGGACATTACATAGTGGTACATTTTAACAAGTGAAAATATTCTTGTGATTTTATTTTTGCGCTAGTTTCTGGTCAGATTCCTCTTTAACAGTAGTTTGTGTAAGTATTCAGAGTTTGTATGCATATGAGGAATAGTATCCCTCGTCTTTTTCTTGTGATCAGATCAAGTGTTCTACTACTGTTCCATTCGAGAGAAACAGCAGTCATTTCACTTTTAAATCCATATCATATTCAATCTTCCAGAACATGATTATGTTATGTTTACATCTTGTTCCTGCTGATGCCACGAGAAAGGAGTATGTGTATATTCTGAAACATCATAAAAATTATGGCACTTCACCGAAGAGAAGAATCTGTTGCATTGTATGAAATATCCTGTGATGTGGAATCATACTTGACTACGGAGTAGTAAAAGGTACAAGATTTGCTTTTTCAGTTTCGCTTTGGTGTAATCTTGAATCACTCAGGTAACCAGATATGATGATGTGGAATATGTTTAACCCATTAAAGACTATCGGTAGTCCTGAGTAGCCGAATATGCTTGCGCAGCTTCTATTGACCGATTCTGTGACGCGCTATGTGTATTTTTGGCATGGGCAGCGCCATTACGCGGTGTCTCAGCCGACCCCCCCTTCCCACTCCCCCACCCCTCTCCCTACATTAACACGCGCGCAGAATGAAAAAACTGCTTTAGCCAATGGGCGTCTCGTACTGAGTGCGCGAATGCTTGCTTAGTGCGCGAACCTTTGTTACAAGTGCGCGATAAACATGTTGCCCGGGGAGTGGGGGAGAGCAGGGGGGGTCAGCTGAGACACCGCAATTTGAGCTCATGGCTGCGCCCAGTGCCATAAAATGTCTGCTGCCCTCAACGAACCCGAATCGGTCAATAGGAAATGTGTGTTCAAGCAAAATCTGCTCGTTCAGATTAGTCTGTCGTACTAGGGTGCATTCTTTGTTAGAAGAAATCATGTGTGAAAATCTTGCCCAGATTGACATATACTAATTCGGATCAAGTGGACACAGTATTTCATGATGAGAGGTAACAACTCCTTTGATTATTTGAAAGGACAAAAGTTCTGTATATAACTCACCTATATGCATTGTTGTTGTTTTTTTTCACAACTTTGTAAATAAATTGTCAAAAAAGACAGTAACCTACCTATTGAAATTGCTCTGTTTGTGATGTATTTGCTGAAGCTTCTGAAGTAGTTGAAGATTGATGTGAGCAAAGTGTTGTAGTTTGGTTTGTGCCTGTTCGTTGGCATCTCACAGTAATGTGTGTTTGTTGTAGAAAATCATTTCTTGTAGGACAGGAACAGCCACCCCAGTTATTCATTCAGTTCCATTTCAAGCAAACTTTGCTCTCCTCCTATTTATTGGAAAGTAGTATATTGGTAAAATGCTGATGATCACTGCTTTTGCTCCTTCAAAGTTTCAATAGACCACATTTTGATAATTGATTTCTTTGTTGAATTTGGGGATTCAGAGTGCTATATGCCATGTCTGTGTTTTGGTGTAATTGCAGTGGACAAAAATCAGCCTTGCACATTTCGAAAACTCCCTAAATGTTTGAAATGTTGATACATGGAGCTGCTCTAAAGGTGAACAAACTTGCACATGTAACAATCATAACTAAATCTGTACTTTATATATAATAATCTTATTGTCACTTCATCATGCAGATATTTAGAAATAGATAATGATGATAATGATAATAATAATAATAATAATAATAATAATAATAATAATAATAACAATAATAATAATAATAATAATAATAATAATAATAATAATAATGATAACTACAGAAGCACTCTGAGAGCAAGACCTCCGCAAAGTATGCAGCTCATTTCCACTACTGATCTTGTTCTTCCATAGATATATCAGTGATTTCCACCCATACGTACTTACAGCATTGTGTGCTGAGAGTCGCCCGATTTCCCAATATAGAAGCCTTTGTTACGTCATAAACCTTCAGCTGCATGGCGCGCCTCGCCCTAAGAGAAGCTAGAGCACGCACTTTAGTGCACGTATGAAAACCTCAAATATGCGCTGCCTGAACTCCCAAGTTCATTGACCCTACCTGCCAAAATATCAAAAATCCTTCATGAATTCCCCCAAAATTCTCGGATCACTACCAAAAGTTAATCGTTTGTTACTTGTGTCATTCTCAACCTCTCCTGCAAGTTTCATCCCAATCCGTTAGCTACTTTTTGAGTTATTTTGCACATGGACAAACTAACTAACTAACACACAAACTAACTAACACACAAACACACAAACCAATGGTAATGAAACAATAACCTTCTCCCTTGGCGGAGGTAATAATAATAACTAGAAAAGCACTCTGAGAGCGCAGACCTCCACCAAGCAGCTACTTTCAAATAATGATCTTGCTCTTCCATAGAGATCAATGATTTCCACCCATACGTATGCGTGCTGAAAAATCGTCCGATTTCCCAATATAGAAGCCTTTGTTACGTCACAAACCCTCAGCTGCGCGGCGCGCCTCGCCCTAGCAGAAACTAGAGCACGCACTTTAGTGCGTGTATGAAAACCTCAAAAATGCGCAGCTTGAACTCCCAAGTTCATTGACCCTTCCTGCCAAAATATCAAAAATCCTTCATAAAATCCATAAAAATTTCCGGATCACTACCAAAATTTAATCATCTGTTCCTTGTGTCATTCTCAAACTTTCCTGCAAGTTTCATCCAGATCCGTGCACAACTTTGTGAATTATTTTGCACAGGGACAAACAAACAAACAAACCAACGTTAATGAAAACATAACCTCCTCCCTTGGCGGAGGTGATAATAGTAATAGTAATAATGATAATATTGGTAATGATAATAATAATAATAATAATAATAATAATAATAACGATGATAATATTGATGATGATAATAAATAGTAATTACTATTATTATTATCATTATTTATTCAGCTTTCAAGACAAGTATCATATTACATTTTTTGAAATCAAAACATACACTGGAGTGGTAAGGGAGCACCAGGTTGGACAGCCCGGTGGAATGAGCCAACTAAATGACTTGGGCCCTCAGGCCATCCTCCCCAACCCACCTGGTGCACCCAAAACAGTCGGTTTACAATATGTAAGAAAAATACAAATTTCATTAAAAGGCATACACAAAAAAAAAATCCCAATAATAATAATATGTAATTTCTTATATAGTGCTATATCTTGCTACAAGCTACTCAGAGTGCTTGCTGCTCTCTCTCCAGGATGTTACAGAAAATAGAAAATAGAAAAGTTACCAAAAAAAATACAATACAATACGGTGCAATACCATACAAGGCAATGCTTAAGAAGAAATGACTTATCAAAAATTGTAATTATGTGGGGGAAAAGGGGGTAAACAGAAGAATGGATAGAGAGATGACATGATCTCACTGCTGGGATTGGAGTCCTTAAATTTAATATATATATATACAACTTTTTTCATGAATCATGAACTACTGACAGGCAATGTCAATGAGCTGCCACATTCATTTTGTCCCATTTATTGTAAGATTTCAAAGCTAGTTCTTGTAATTGTAGATTTGTATCCCAATTTGTGCCTTTCTGAGGGCTTAGCCAGTCAACATCAACATTGTTAGCTATGGTGTCATTTATGTTGTGTGTGTGTTTTTTTGGTTTTTTTTTTCATTCATATAGGGCCTATGTTGCTCATTCAAACCAAATCTACGGCATTTGCAACGATTGCAATAAAACATAAAACTGTCGCGGCTCTTCATGATATGAAATGGAATCTTATCGTAATTCTAACATCTTAAATTACTAAAATATAACTTGCATTTCCAACATAGATTTCAGCTTGGTAGGGGTGTACTTTACCCGGCACTAACTGTGATTTAAACGTAGATGGCGCTTAGTGCTTTGGGTCGTACTCTAGTACTTGTGTACCACGTAATAATGTACACGAACCTGCCCGGCATTTACAGTACGTATATTCGTAGGCTCATGTACTCGTGTATTATGTACGTTACATACGAAGTATAACACGACCGACGTGGATAGTTTACAAGTGTGCGTAGCGGTCTTGTTGTGGAGAGCACGAAGGAAGTGCTGCAAAATGACTATGATTTACTCCGCCTCTCGATAAGTTGCCTGTACAAAAATTTATGTGGATATTCACCATACGCAGGTGTCGCCATGCAAGATTTATCGATGTTTTGATACGCCACAGTAAGGTGCAGATTCTTCTTGAAGAAAACGGTACGCGACTTCCAGTTTATCGCATTGCCCACCGGCACCGACCCGTGCCGTTCGTTCTCGGTCGTGCGTAGGTAGCCGCTCCGTGTGTTTGTTAGCTTCCAGCCGGCTGAGTAACCGGGGATCGGAGCAGCTATCGAGCAGCCAGCGTGTTTGAGCTTTCGTGGCTAATCATGAGCCCGAGCGAATTCTATTTGAGTGCGAATCGTAGGGAGAAAACCACAGCCTGACTGGGCCTGCTGCTTACTCATCGTGATACCGGAAGACGTGAGCGGAAGCCAAGAGAGTGTGCTTTATTTACGTTTTTGAACCCGTAAAGAAGCTAACCTGAACGTTTTACAAAATGGTAGCAATAATCCGAAGAAAGTCTCGGCTCCTGTTATTGGGTGCGATAACATGGATAGTTGTTGTTATTTTGTATCTTCATAACAACGATGCCGACGAAAAAGTGAGTAGAATAAAATTTATCTAAATTAGTAACCTTGCCCTTGCGTAGACAGTGATAACACGTTAGTCCCTTTTGAGTTTAATCGAGTAAATTTAAATACTGCAAGACACTGGAATTGCGGTGCAGGGTGGTATACTTTTGTTAGAGTTCTACATACAGGTGTACGTAGATCTACATTCTAGCAATGTCTAGATCTGCTGTACTCGGTAGACACTAGCTGCCAGCTGCATGTAAATCTGCATGTGGCTGAATGTTTACAGAGCTATCACACATCACCCTCCAACTCTAAGATACACAGCCCAGTCGCTGTACGTAGGTACGCACAGCGTACTTACAGCGTCTGGTTGGGCTACCTCCAACTCCAACCCTAACGTTAGACAACTGATAAAATACAATTTGTATGGCTCCATTGACCATGATGACACACATACTGTAGACTCCAGATTATCTAAGCATTTACAGAGAGTCTAGACCACTAATATGTACAAAAAGAAAGTGCTGCGGAGGAGCTTTAAGTACAAAATATCAACCTTGAAAGAGTTGTTAGAGTGCCACAGTTCACGAGCATCGTCAGATTTATCCTGACAATTCAACAGCAGAGGCTGACCAATTTCATCAGATAATACACATAAAAACTGCGCATACATACAAGTAATGTAATTTGTAGTGATATGAGCCTGGGTGGTGTCGCGAGTGAGTGAGTAGTGCATTGGTAATCATATTTTCTGCCTGCATCCTGCAATATTTGTGGAAATGAGTTTACACCCAATAGATGTTGGACTTGATTGCAATTGCATAATGGTTGTGAAGCTCTCAAGTTTTGCTGTCGAGTTTTCTTCATTTTCCTCCCTACCTCCACTCTCCAGCTCCATTCCATTCCCCGGCTCTGCTCCTCCACTCCCTATGTATAATTTGTACCTCTACTCCCTAGCTCCACACCCCAGCTCCACCTCCACTCCCTATGACATGTTACGTCCCTCTACTCCCCAGCTCCACCCTCCACCTCCACTCCTTTGTCTCCATGGATATAATCCTCATCTCCATTCCTCACCTCCACGTCCCACCTCCTCTCCCCCAACTTCACTTCCCACCTCACCTCCTCTCCTCTATAACTCTACCTTTACTCTCCACATCTACATCTGCAACCTCTGTACTTCCCACCACCCCAGCTCCACCTCCACTCCCTACCTCATTCCCCACATCCATTCCTTGCCTCCATCCAGTCCTCACTTCCGTTCCTCACCTCCACCCCCCACTTCCACTCCCCACCTTCACTCCCCACCCCACCTCCTCTCCTCCATACTCTCTCTTCATTCTCCACCTCCACCTCCAGCTTTACTTCCCACCACTTCCATACCCCACCTCTACTTTTATTTAAGATTAAGAAAAGTTTTTAAAAAAAGTTTTCAAAAGTTAAAAACTCAGAAACATGGAGAGAGAAGATCCGAACAATTGAATTGATCTTCATTCACTGCCCACCTGGGTACATTCGAAAACCACAACTAGCACAGACCTGCTAGAACAGAAATGCCTTTTTTTTTTCAGCCAATTTGTGTATTGAAGCATGAGCTCATCTTTAACGTTCAACTTTAATCAAGATTTGTTGGTTGTGGTTTTTACTCATATCATCTTAGAGATCAACTGTACACAGCTTGCTTCAAGGATTCCGGAATAATTTCGGAATTGGTCCAGCCTTCCCATTGGCCATAGGATGTTTACATAGCATGGCATCCCCACACTACCTGGTTGGTACAATTTCAGGATGGACTTGACTTTCAAATCCATGAAATTCTACCATCGAGATGTTTTCATTGCAACTGATTGACAAATTGCCCTACATCGATGTAAATAAGCACTGAATTGATCAGTGTTTTAGTAGTAGCCATGATAAACAATCATGGGCGTACATACATTATGTACTCGAGCAGGATTCGAACCTATAAGAATATGACCTCCTGATGCCTGTCCGGTGATCAGGACTTGACTTTGTTGCTTGATTGAGATTTGTTACTGTATCTAGGTGTCTTTAACCTCCAAGTTCCAGTAAAGTGGGTTTGCTCAAAGTAAACAGTCAAAAGAACCGACAAACTTACTTTACAGTGTATGTCATTGTCTTGTAATGGTCATGGATTCCAGTATCACATTAAATAAGTCCATTGTGTTTAGGAATTTGAAAAGTAGTCCAGGCTCACATTTGTCAACCAAGCAATGATAAGATTCATGAATATTCAGTATATACACGTAATGTAGCTGTGTGAAATCATGATCTGTTGAACAGCATCCTGTTAATACAGTGTTTCAGCAGGACATCAAACAAACTCTTGTGCTTTGCATCTTTGCTTGACAGCGCGTATACAACTCGGAAAGATTGAAAGGAAAAGGAGTGGCCCTCTCACCCGCTTGCTACTCAATACTTGTTTCTGCCCACTCTAGTCTCAGAGGTTAGATTGTAACTATCAAGGACCTCCTGATGTCACTGATTAAACCTCAAGTTCGGATTCTGCAATGTACAAAAAGTGTACATACAACGTTTATGTACTGTGCAAGTATATTAACTTTATCCTTTGTGAAACTTGCCACCTACATAGGCAAGTGGCTGCAGTTGTGACACACAAAGTATGGATTGTGTTTCACATTTTCTGGAAAATGAAAGAGATTTGGCTTTGTCATTATGCAATACATGTAGGTCCAAGTGTAGCTGGCATTATGCATTGAGTCATACATGTATGACTAGAAGAATGACACAAAGAATGAAGTAGTACCGGTAGACCTGTTTTCATTGCTGCATCATGGTTTATGTTTGGTGTATTCACCTAAGACATCTTCGCCCAAGACATCTGTACAGAATGGTACACTGTACATGGCATACGTTAGTAGTGTGATGCATAGAGATCTACACAAGCTTTAGCTTTAGCTTTTAGCTTTTCCGGAACGATGGTGTAGGACAGAGCCTGTTCATCGATCAGGTTGAGTTATCTCTTGATGCTCTCTTTCCACACTTACAGTAAGTTGTACATTGTACAAATATCAGAGGTGCTTGAAAGCAAGCACCCATGAATGAGTAGCTTATATGATGAGAACTCTGACCACTGTAATAAATAGAAACAATGGTTAATTGCGGCTTTGCCGCATGTGAGCCGAATTGTGTAATTTGCATGTCAGAGAGTTACAAGTCTAAAAGACTTTGAGTCTGCAAGATAGACTGCAATTGTAATTGACTTGACCTGACCTTGGGAATTGGGATATTAAAGGATATGGAAAGTGTCCTGTGTTTGAAGAACACTTCCCACCAAAATGATTGCTGGGTCTGAAATGCTATCTGTTACATACCGGTACCCTGATAGTGTTGAATATACTGTATACCACTTCCAACAATTTTCACATTACTTTTGTACTTTAGTATACAAGTGTAATTTTGTGACTGTGCAATGCAAGTATTGCCTTTGTCATCCCCACTTTAGTTCTGCTTCATTCTCTTTGAGACAAACAAACAAACAAAATATTACTACACATACTCTATTAAAAGACAGAGGAGGTCAATTCTACCAAACATACTGATGTAAGTTTTCATTTTGGTCTTTTTAATACATCAAACAGGAATTACATTCACTATGCAGAAGTACCGTCTGGGCTAGGAAGCCAAGGCATACCGGTAGTAATCATTTACCGGTATCTTGATACATTTTCAGACAATGTACATTTTGTCTGTACTTTGGGTTGCACAATTATCTGTTTGGTCACCTTTGAAATATCAATGTAAATTTCTTTAATAGAATGCTTTTTTTCTTCAAATATTATGAAAGTAATAATTCAGTATTTCCACTTCAAATCATAGATTCAAGAAAAGGATAAGGAAATCAACCCTGATCTTGGTTTTACTGTATCATGTTGACATTTTGCTGTTTGGGCAAAATAGCAGAATCAAATTGAAAAAAAAATTTTTTTTT
The DNA here is from genome assembly GCF_964275005.1 of Diadema setosum. NCBI lineage: Eukaryota > Metazoa > Echinodermata > Echinoidea > Diadematoida > Diadematidae > Diadema > Diadema setosum. Next base: position 12,053,073 of record NC_092685.1, on the reverse strand, counting down.
TCTTGTTTATCAAGGAATAATAGGATCAATCTTGCAGAAAAACTTGGTTTTACCATCATAGCTTATATGGTCATATATGATTATATGACCATCATATTCATACTCGGCAAGTTTGTATTGTAATGTTATACAGTATGTGGGCACAGCAGAATGGGAATGAGGAACAGCTTGCTGGGAGCGATTACTTGTAATATTAGCATTCTTTGTATACATCATAAATGATCAACTCTAATTAATGCTTTTGTCACGGGCAGGGTAATCACATTGAATGAAAGAGATCAATTTTCCAAAAGAAGATAATTAACTTCTTAGCAAAGGGTCCTGACAGTATCAATCGTTAGAGGAACAGTTAAAAAGAAATTGTGTTGATTCATAAGAAACATTCATGTCATGGTTTGTTGCTTATCTTTTTTTCTAAGAATAACACAGTTTATTGTAATCCCTCCCCCCCCCCCCCAAAAAAAAAAAAAATTGTGATTCTTCAATAGAGGACCTTGATTTCACTTTACAACAATTATAGTAACCCACCAGATGCAAGGAGATTCAGGCACAAAAAAAAAGAAAAAGAAAAAAAAAAAGAAAATTCAATGTCAATTGTTATTTTACTGCTGGCAGCACACTTTCATGCATAATTCCACACGTGTAGTTTCTTTTATGCGTCAACTGTTGCCATGGTGTTGGATGTCAGATCAATGAACCCAGCAGAGGTGTCAGACAGGCAGTGGAGATGCCCAGGTGCCGATACTGTGGTTTTTGTGCATCATTCAGAAATTATCACTAGGAACAGTTATCATCTCTCTATATCAGGCATGCTTAACTACATTGTAAATAAGATGCATAATCATGTGTTTATGTTTGAATACAACAAACGACACTATACAATGTGTAGGTACAGCGTAAACACACAAGTGTACATGTACACATTCAACTATATACACAAATGTACACGAACATACGGGTACACATGTCCAGCAGGCATAAAACTACTGGCAGCATGTGCAATGAGGCAAAAAAGGTGCCAGAAAAAAAGAAAGAAAAGAAATTATGTCAGTCAGGTAGTTTAAGACCAGAGCAAACCAAGCAAACTTCACAGTAAAAATGACTTGTTTTCAAGACTCATCAACTTTACAATAATGTAAAATTGTGTGTGTACAATGGGGTACATGTGTGATATTATTGTGATTTGCAATTCATTAATTTGATATTTCTTGCATGCACAACTATTTTCTTATACAGAAAATATTAAGATATGAATCATATTGGATAGACTTTAGATATTGATATCAAATTACAAGTTTATGATTGGAAAGTAGTTAAACGATGCTGACAAATTCTAGCACTGGATATAATTCTGTTCATTGCAGATAAAGCTTTGGTACAGTCATCTGTATGTAGAAGAAATGAAATTGTGTTTAAACTTTCTTTGAAACTTTCTTTGTAAATTATTGCTGAACCAGTGTATGAAGCAGGCTGTGCACTCCAATTGCATGTTGTGTTTAGGCATTGTTTTTCTTGTTTTATATGTTATTTCATAGTTTCCTTTTTATTGTTATTATTACCACCATCGTATGCCTGGGAGAACGATGAGAATACTGATGAGGCCTATGAGTATGCGTGCGTTCGTGTCGTTCTCCTGGGCACAGGACATACAAGTCATTATTGTTATTATCATTGGTTATCTGTTGATGATGATGATGATGTTGATGATAATGATAATAATAATAATGATAATAATAATATTATTTTTAACAATGATGTTGCTGTTGTTGTTGTTGTTATTATTATTATTATTATTATTATTATTATTATTTTTATTATTATTATTATTATTATTATTATTATTATTATCAAAATATGATTTGTATGTACTTGCACTTCTACTTCAACTGTTAGGTACAGTGTAGGATCCTTAAAGATATACAGTCCCCTTTGCTCTCTTGGGACAAGATGCAAATTGTGCATGCCCTGCTGCTGTGCTTTGCCATCGACAGTGAGTAGTAGTGGGTACATGCTCCACATGCAGACGAGACACAACTATCAATAAAACAGCCTCAGTCACATGTCGTGCTATCACTACCACTTTAATCATCAGCCATTTTGAGTGCAGATCGACTGCCTCTGGTGTAAATATTGACGCCGAGTGCTGTGATGGGCGTCTGAGGTTCAGTCCTGTTATTAACCCGACCATACACCATTTACAACACCATCTATTTCACCAGTTGTACTGTGATTGCATACAGTATGTGTACATACCATACATATTATTCTTCACGGGTCCTTGACGAGTAACGATACTGTTGGTGGAAGTGCAACTTTGTAGTTTGAGATATTATAAGGAAATGGTGCCCTCTATAATTACACCAAGAGATAGAATTTTAACATTACATCTTTCATACTAGGAATACAAATGTAGGTACTGTAAATGGGTAAAAAAAAAATAATAATGATGAAAGCACAATTCTTGATTTAACAGTTTTTATACAAATATCTTGACCATCTTCTCACCATATAAGTATGATTCTTGCCTGTAAGATTGCGATGAAGCCTGAAGAATTTGTCACAACCCATCGTTACTCATATGATTTATTCAAACATTTTTACCTCAGCAACTCCTATTTGATTGGCTGATATAGCAGGGTGGTACATAACTTTTTTTTGTCCCCGCCGAACGAGTTCGAGCAGGGGACTATGAAACGGGCTCCGTACGTGTGTGTGTCCGTGTGTCCGTCCGTCCGTCCGTCCGTGTGTCCGTCCGTCCGTGTGTCCATGTGTGCGTCCGTGTGTGATCAAAATGTTCAAAATGCTCCTCCTTCGCCATTTCTAAACCCGATTTTGATTCTGTTTGCTTTACATGATAGCACTACATGGGAGCTTTGAAACTTCTATACAAAATTTCAGTTGTGACCTTTGACCTTGACCTTTGACCTATATTGTGCATTTTGCTTCAAAATGCTACTCCTTCGCCATTTCTAACCCGATTTTGATTCCGTTTGCTTTATATGATGGCACTAGGTGAGGGCTTCAAAACTTCCACACAGAATTTTGACCTTTGACTTCTTTGACCTTTGACCTTGATTTTTGACCTATATTGTACATTGCCTACAAAATGCTACTCCTTCGCCATTTGTAACCCGATTACAATTCCGTTTGCTTTAAGTGATGGCACTAGGTGAGGGCTTCAAAACTTCTACACAGAATTTTGACCTTTGACTTCTTTGACCTTTGACCTTGATTTTTGACCTGTATTGTACATTTTCCTACCAAATGCTACTCCTTCGCCATTTCTAACCCGATTTCGATTCCGTATGCTTTATGTGATGGCACTAGGTGAGGGCTTCAAAACTTCTACACAGAATTTTGACCTTTGACCTTTGACCTTGATTTCTTTTACCTATATTGTACATTGGCTACAAAATGCTACTCCTTCGCCATTTCTAACCTGATTTCGATTCCTTTTGCTTTATGTGATGGCACTAGGTGAGGGCTTCAAAACTTCTACATAGAATTTTGACCTTTGACTTCTTTGACCTTTGACCTTCATCTTTTTACCTATATTGTACATTTTGCTACTAAATGCTACTTCCGGCGGGGACATATATTACGCACCGCGTAATTTCTACTTTTCCTTGTTTTTTTTTTGGCTACTACTTGCTGATTGGGCAAGCAGATTTTGAATATGTTGCAGAACACTTGCTAAAACATGATTTTACTTGGCCCAAAAGAAATTCCAAAAATATAAGAAAAAGAACGAATGTTATATAACTTGTGAATCAAGGGCTTGATACAATGATTTGTATGAACAGCACACGGTAACTCATACGCTTTAATTATTCAAAGGCTATCTGTGACTGAGCTCAAACTTTATTGTTTTCATGTTTTGGTTCATACTGATAGGGCTGTACATTTACTTTAATGTGTTTGTGCAGTGTTAAATTGAAAAAAAAAAGTCAGGACTGTCATCTTCCTCGTCTCTGGCAGCTACATCAGCTTCTGGCTCAAAACGGTAGAGCCTGACCTCCATCTCTCATACTGGTATTAAATGGGAGGATATCCCATTGTCGAACCTTTCTGACAATTCTCCAGTGTCAGAATCTGGGAGGGAATCTCCTCTTCTATCATCACTACACTGCTGGAGGGAGAATTACTAATTATATGTGTTATTGGAGAAGAAAAAGCTGTCGAAAATATCAAAGTTTGTGAGTCAATCAAAACATATTTTAAGCATAAATCGATGCACACACTGTGCGCCACGTTTGCACTGTATGCTTTTAGCCTCCCTGAGTTATGTCATAGGGCACTACATACAATGGTTCGCCGACTTTGGCATACACCTTGTAAATAATTTTGAGGGGCGTTCCCCGTGTTCAGTTTTTGTTTTTGTTTTCTTTCACTATATCTAGTTCGTCATTCAAAATCACCAGAAATAAGTGTGAAAATCAAAATCAGTATTAAAAGAAAATTACCCATGGTGGTGTGTGAGACTCTGAGAGGACTAATACATGTAAGACATTCTTGATTTCTTTGAACCTTTAAGACCCACATAAAACTTGATGGTTCCTTCTGTATGCAATATGGTGACTCACCTATTAAAACGTCAAGATCCTCATGAGATGCAAAATATTCTTCTCCGCTCATGTTCATGCTAATAGCCAGTGCAGAGCTTTCCGTTTAGAATTGAAGGTCGTAATCATCCAGCCATCTCATAATGCGACTCGCTGCGATAGTTTCCTGCCTGTCTGCACAGTGTTATGAATGCTTGGGTGCAGGGGTACTATACCTGCAGTCTTTAGGGCATCATTTATGATATTAACTGATAGGTTCTGGGAGTTATGAGACCCCCCCCCCCTCCCCTCCCCCCCCCAAATACACACACACACACACACACACACACACCCCTTGTTCCCTACTTCAGATTGACCATCTAGTATCAGAATGGTTCATTAATAAAAGTTGAAACATTGCATCATACACATGTATTATTTTTCTTATCTTTTCGAGTGTGTACATCATAGCTCAAGGTAAGAAATTAGTCTAAGAATCGAATTGAACTATCAAAAATGTACATCAGTTAATTTACCTTACAACATCAATTGTGTTGGAACCTCATTTTTTTTTTCTCCTGGATTAATTCCTCCAGCATGTTGGACTCTATATTATCATTATTTCTTCTTTTTTTTTTTTTTTTTTGGGGGGGGGGGGGGGAGGGGAGAGGGGAGGGGTGCTGCTGATATTCTATTCAGTTTTTAAGAGCTAAACGGTAGGCTTGAAAATATTAACATATAGTGTAGGAGCAATATATTATTTCTTTTTGAAATGATAAACTCTCACATAAGCCTCATCCATACAAAGTTGATCTGTAAGATGAAGTGCTAGCTATCATAAACATACAAAAATCCCCCCCCCCCCCTCAAATTTGGGAAATTTTCCTCTTTTTTTTTTTAAGATGTGCCAGTCATGACTGTGTAATTTGTATCAAAATGGCTGCTAATTTATGGCGAGGCGCTTAAAATTCCGTATCAGGCCTAGCGAAAGCCACCATTAGCAAACATGAAAGGGTGTCTAGTGCCCTTTAATCTAAATGTCATGTCAGTAGGGATCAACGCTCTGTGATTTCTTCCTGTGGAAGTGTTCTGTCCTCAAGAGAGGATGGCATCATCTGATGGCCTCCACAAAAAATCCTCCTGTCTCTTGTCATTTCGTGCAATTTTGTACCAGTGGGCTCCCTTTTCCTCCGGAGGGGTGGGGGGGGGGGGAGGGGAGGTGGGCTGCAAATTGTTGGATACAATGCATGACATCACAGACCCTCTGCTCTCTGGTTCCTACCACATGTGAACTATGACCTGCAGTGTTCCCATAAACTTCACTACCTATTACTGAATCCCTCCCTTGCAGTTATTCCCCGAAACCTCCATTCTAAAATGGCAGTGACTTTCATAAAAAACAAAAAAAACAAAAGAGAAACAAGAAAGAATGTCAGACAAGCAGAATAGTGACAGTTTTGAAATTCTGTTGGGGAGAGAAGAGAAGGCTGTTTACAAAAAAATGTTCAAATTTATTTTTGCGAAAAAGCAATGAAATATAAAGATATGAAGCAATTTATACACGATCACTACAACTCTTTCAATTATCCGACTCCGAGGACTTGTTTTGACTTTTCTGCATTTCCTCTCAAGAGGAAATTTATGATTAGAAAGATGTGCAAGTCCAACATGTATGAGGTGTGAGGCAACATCATCTACAATGTACATGTTGTATGTATGTACACACTGTAGTTGTCAGTTGTCATTTGTACAAATGTCGATGCGGACATCTAAAGATTCCATAACTTCATTTCTTTTTTATAGCTTACATTTGTAGTATTCAGATGAGACTTCCTCCCTCAGATTTCCTCTCTGTCTACAGTGAACTTGCATGTTGGGTGAACTTGAAGCCTTCATTTTGGGGTCTTATGGGCAATTCCACGGTAACTGACGTTACGCGTAAGGATTTTCATGAAATTGTTTACCTTGTAGTTTTGTGAATGAAAGCACCTGGGGCTTGCAATTAGCATTGATGAATGAGTTCATGAGAATGAAGAAATAGGTGGAAAGTTTTTCTCTCAAACTGCATTTCTTATCACATAGCAAGTGAAAATGTGTCGGTAACTGACGTTACGGAAAAAGGACATGGGAATTTATGGTGTAGATTTAAATCGAAATATCTCATGTCCCTGACTTTTAACCTTTATGTGTTTAATATGGCAATACACTTAGGTTCTTAGGAACAGGTGTGCAAAATAATGTGCACTTTAGTTGTCTCCTTTTAGCACCATGCAAGTTTCAGTGAAGGCATGACGGTAACTGACGTTACGTAACTGACGTTACGCTTACATTTGCCATAGGGTTTACACACTGTATGCAAAATCATGATTGGGAATAGCTTTGTGATTTTTCATAATTCTGACCATTCAGAATGATTTGTTTGATATGGAGTCATACCTTGGTTCATCAGTCATAAATACACAAATGAGATGAAACATTAGTCCATTTTCTTTGTGTTCTATGAAAACTTAAAGGTAAACATGTCAGTAACTGACGTTACGTAACTGACGTTACACATACTTTGCCATGGGGTTTACAGAGAACTAATTTCTTTAACAGGTTATTATACTGCTGCAATATACCAGTATCAATCCCAAGCAACTACTTAGCAACAAATTAAAACAAAATCTAAAGACACAAATGGGTTGGGTCCTTAGGGGGCAACCCCCCCCCCCCCCCCATGCCATAACACAGTTGGGCAAAAATAAAGTAAATGCACAAGAGGATATTTCTTGACATTTGTCTTAAGATTGAATTCTAATTCAACATTTATGATTACACAGAGCCATTAATAGATTAAGCAGTTCCAAGTATAAATACATGCATAATTGACATGACTAAGGGTTTTTTTTTTTGTTTGTTTGTTTTATTTAATGAACAGGAAATTTTCTATATCTAGAGTGCTCCACCCATAATACCTTACACAAAACATGGATATCTTTTTGCTTGAAAAAAAAAAATCAAAAAATCAAATATATTTCAGGTCATGGGGAAAACACACTTATCAACTCATAAATATGCATAAATATGTATGAAATCTATTGTGATATATTTCTTCTCCTTTTCTTTATTTTACTCCTTCTCCTTCAAGGCATTGTTAGGGCCATAAATAAAAAAAAAAGGTCTCCATCATCAATCTAAATGAAAAGTGAAGCACTTTTAATATTTCTCTGTGAAGAAGAAAAATAAATGCTTTTTTGGTCAAAAGAGCATTATTGGTTTATTCCTTGCTTGAAGTAATTTAACTGTTTTTCTTTTCCTTTACACTGATATATCACGGCTTGCAAATACATTCCAGATACCAAGAAATCGGACTTTGCAACGAAAGAATTCTAAGATCAATATTTAAAAAAAAAAATCTTCCTGTTCATAATTATCATGTATTGTATTACAAAATGTCCCTGCATGAACAGAATAAAGTAATCAACAAATACACACTGTATGAACAATTTTTTTGAAACCCTAGAATCCCCTCTCACTTTGAGCAACATCAGTGTTAAGTTTCAAACAGTAATGAGTACATGCCTTACGTACCATAATACAAGATGCGCCATGTTAACTACACCACACATTTAAGTGCAAGAGAAGAAATATCTGTTTGTGCATTTGCCTTGAGGTAGAAACTTCACTAAGTTTCCAGAAAAAAAAAAGAAAAATGCTGGCTAAAGCAAACATTGGTGAAGATTGTAGCTGTTGGTATAAAGCTGTGCACAAGTTTGCACGTTAACCACCTTTTCTACAAAAAAACAATCATGTCACTGATTAGGCCTACAAACTTTGGTAGCTTTATCATCCCATAGGACTGGGAATGTACTAATTTGAGTGCATATACTGCATGTGGCAAACTAAACTTCCAGATGATTGAGCCTTAAACTTGTGCTGAATCAAAAATCGAAAGCTCAAGCCCCCTTCCCCCCCCCCCCCAAAAAAAAAAAAAGATAATCATGGTAAATGAATGAATAAATAAATTTAGAAATAAAATAAAATGGAAAAAATATATTCATGGACATACCATGGTAATGACATCATTCCCTATGAAAGGGATTGCTGCTCTTTGTTGTAAGTTGACTTCCCAGATGTATTGAAATGGCCAAGAGTCAAAAATTTTGCCTCAGTTATAATTACTGTCATGATAACTGACGTTACATACTCGTGTATGACGTTTCGGTAACTGACGTTACACATTTTGTAGTGATCATTTTGACTCTCCAGTATGCCAAGTATCCTTATTTCTGGTATTGAAATGAAGGCATATGGGCATACATTAGAAATCCCAAGTTACATCATAAAGCTCACTTTCTTTGATGAATAAAGTTAAAAATTCCTTGTTTTTGGTAACTGACGTTACATCCATCATTGTCAAAGTAATTAAAAGTTTTTATCAAATTCTTTAAAGCAACCAGCGTTTTTTCTCTATTGTGTGGTAAAAGACTTCTCTGGTAACTGCATACATATAAAAGATTGTTGTTTAGAGTACTAATAAAGTGGATATACAGAGAGTAAGTTATGCCACAATCCACTCTTTTCACCATTCAGTTATAGGCATATTTTGGCAGCCATTTTGAAAATCAAAATGGCCACTTTTATTGACAAACATAATGATTCTTAAAACTTCAACTCAAGTACTGTCTGAAAATGTATGGTGTTTGAAACAAATATCATTTTGAATTTTTGGCACCTGTGTCCTAGTTACCGTGGAATTGCCCTTATGCAATACTTAAAGGGATTTGACTTTTAACTTTTCGCGAGATACCAAGAAAACACTTATGAAATAGTACAGGGCATACCGTTTTAAGAGGAATGCAAAGTTTATTTGATGAAAATCGGGTTTGGAATGACTGAAACATCCAAAAACAAAGCAAAACAAAGTGATCGTAATAAAAGGTGGGTCCCACACTTTATTAGAATCGCTCTGTTTTGGATATCTCAGCCATTTCAAAACCAATTTTCATCAAATCAACATTGACTTCCTCGTGGAATTACATGTTCTTTCATATTTTATAAGAGGTTTCTCATTATCTCACCAAAAAATGTTATAAACCTGAAATTAGGTCTCAACCAAAACTATATGATCCCTTTAAAATATCACACTTGCAATACTTTGAATATCACACTTGAAGATTATTAGTCCAATTTGTTCGCTATGGCACAAAGACCCGTATTGTTTGCAAGTTAGCATGAAATATTGATCTCTCCACATGTCCCAAACTCTCAACTGCCAGGTCTTTATTCAGTAGTCTAAATATAACCTTATAATCATCCTTTAATATCATCCCATCACTTCAAGGAAATGTTTTGCACCATTATACTGAAGCTGGTAAGGTTTCTCATGATCAGGTGTTGTGTGTAGCAGGAGCTGTGAGCACAGATCTCCCTTGGAGCTCACATTTCCAGGAAATGTCATCATGGGATGATGAGAATTGCATCCCATAGAGATATTACGCCTTGTAGTTCTTATCTAGGAGAGCCTGTCATCGATTTTTTTTTTTTTAAACAATTATTACACTGTCATTGTACACAATGCTACTCTATCAGCTTGAAAAGTATTGTAATTTTATTACAATGTATCTTGTGTTATCTTGTTTCACTCTTTGAATGTTGGTACACAGCTACTGTATATGCCAGTCTGTAAGAGAAGCAGATAATTTTGTTGATCAGCTATTATGAACTCACCAAGCAAGCATGCACATACTGGGTATTTTTGTAAGCAAATCATGCACTCAAAACCTGTGATGCTACATCACATATCTTGCATGTTCAGATAACATTTGTTTAGTCAGAGTTATATAGCTTATTTTTGTCAGCATTTGTAGACGTGGAAATGGGTTTCAGTTGATAACTTTGCCTTAAAAATCCTGTCAGCATACATTAGAATAAATAAATATCTTGATTGATTGATTGATTGATTGATTGATTGATTGATTGATTGATTGATTGAGGTTTATTTATCATATGTACATGTATCATATGTATCATACAGATATGTTCCCTTTTCCATAGTGTGTGTCATAATTCTTTGTACATATGTTCATCTGTACGTGTATGTACCGGTACCATAAAAAAGGGTAAAAATTGTCTGCTATCAGTGCTGTTTTGGAGAAACAGCCATGCTTGTGCAATTGTGGTGATACACACTGCATTTCAGACTTATATGCCAGACTGCAGTACTTAGCTCTTGGTATTTCATAAGTTCATTTCGACATTAATAAAAAGGGATGTGTGTATCTAGAGTGTGGTGTGCAAAGTCCCAACCAAGGATCCAAAATCTGAAGGCAAATTTGTCTAGGTTTCTGTTGGAAGTCCCCCCCCCCCCCCCCATCATGTTCTGTTGTCCATTTTGGGCATGGTACATTGGATGTTGCATGCTTATCAGGATGTCATGCATAAAACTTTATGTAACAACTAACATGCTGCAAAACCCCCTCATGGACCACCCTGGATTTAATGCTGTGGAATTCCAGCCTTGCTCACGATGCAGGCAAGTTTTGAGCACATTACAAGTGTGATATGGTTGCACAGATGAGATGCTGACGTACATTGCACATTGTACTTCTCGCAGTACAGCCTACCGGTACATGTTTTTAGCTGATTTGACCCTCATGACCTGCACATCATTTGCCCCTGTCTGGAGATTTGTGTTTAGGCTGGGAAAGTTTTGGGTGTTTTATTTTCTTCTTCTTTTTATTCTTTCTGTTAACCTGGTACGAGTGCTATGGCAGTTGGTCACAAGAGCAGCTATATAGGAATGAGCTAGGGAGATAAAGTGAAGTATAAAAATGTTAGATTTTCTTTCGACTTCTGTTCCCACTGTGCAAAGCATGAATGAAGATCTCAAAGTCTTTGACTTACATGGTATTGGTTGCCATTGGAATATTTTGGTTGAATTTTCAGGTGAATGTGACCTCTGACCTCTGGATCAGCTACAAGTGCAAAGTTCAGCAGTTGCATATTTTATGATTAATATCAGTGTACAGAGGTACAAATGTAGTCATTTAGGAAAGTGTGATGGTTTTATAATTCTGATTATTTATGAACAGGTGGAATGTTGTTCTTTTTAAAAATTAAAACAGAGAGCTTGTGGGGATAGATTCATCAAGATCAATCTATGATGGTCATTGTACAGCTGTAGAAACAGCCTGAAATAGTTTTCATCATTGTGAGGTGAACATGCGGATATTATTGCCATGTGTGAACTCAGCCATCATTTGATTGGCGTTTCCTGCCTGTGCATACCACGTACTCAGTAATCTGGAATCTTGTACACTGGTATGTACACACATTGTACAGCCTTGTATGTTGCAAGCTTACATGAATGTATGCTGAGTTGGAGGGGTGTATCAGCAGAAAGCCCTTGTCTGTTTACCCCTGACTCAATGTCCTGGCTCATGTTGTGGAATAATTATGCTCACCATTTGTGAACCTTTTAATCAGCTGAATTTTTGTGTTTATTTACGTGTACAAATGTAGGTCTACATGTTTATTGATTCGTTTCATGTCAGCTAGCCGGACATATCTTTTTTTTTTTATAATTAGAGTGGAGTGTTCAATATAGTATGACAGATTTCACTCTCTTCTGGACATTTGTCACCGAAACTCCAAAAGAGAGTTTTTGTTTCATGGAAGCATACTGAAACAAAAGGGGGGGGGGGGGAGGGGAAGATGTTGTACAAAAGTGAAATTATATTAGGCACAACTGTTGAACATGGATGTCGTCCTGGTGACACTTTAGAACTGTTTTCAATCACAAAGATAAAGCCTTACACATTTTACACTAATAAACCTGACGTTAAAAACAGGAATAAGTTTTTGCATCCCCTTCAAGCACTTGCAGAAAAACAGTACATCTGTATATTAGGGGCCTACGTACATACTCTGCATTCTATCGCAGTGTTCATGTTGGGGGGGGGGGGGTTTTCAATAAGTTGACATACACTGCACAGCTGTATGTGACATGTTGATCTGCTCCTTGGTTAAAGGTGTTTGACATCCCTAAACAGGTGTAGGATATACTAGAAAGGAAAGTGAAACCTGTCCTTCATGTTTGCATGTTCCAGGAATGGAAGGATCATGTGACCAATTTTTTTTTTTTTTTTTTTTTAACCCTTTCTGTGCCAATAAGCCAAATGTGCACAAATTTCACACACTTACCAATGGACATACATGTATGTAAGATAAATGTGGCACACAAAGTGTTCAATAAACAGATAGTCATACAGTGTGTGCAGGGACGATCCCACAATGTTGGTAGAAAGAATATGCTGTGGATATGGGTTTTCACATGCATTTCTTTTTTGAAACTTGCACATTGTACTTGCTCCAACATTCCCACACTCTCTGAGGTGCAAATTATTGTGCTATTTTTCAAATTTTTGTTATGATTCTGAAGTGATTGCAAGATTTCGTGAGATTTGGATTGCAATGCAAATCTCCAAAAATTGTATTTCGCTTTATTTGCATCGTTGAATCCTGGAGTCTGCTTCAGGTGGAGTGCCATGAAGCGTGAAGGCAAAGCAGGGGCGGATCCAGGAATTCCGTAAAAGGGGGCGCAAAAAATATTTCTGTGCTAATTTCGGCTTTTCACTCATTCTTTTCCTTTTTCTTTCTTTTGTTTTTAACAAAAAATAAAGAGGGGGCCACTGCAAAGTGTGCTGCTTTGTTGAGGGCTAGATCCACAGGTCTTTTGTACATACAACATACATGTAGACTCTTTGTCCTGAATAATATGTGTATATTGAAAAACAGCATCAGTTACATTTTTCCTTTTTATGGCAATATCTTGTGAATTCTCTAGGAGGTTTGTACATGAAGCCTGAAACTGGTAGCAAAATTTGTTTTTGTAATAGCAGTCAGTATCTGATGTAAAGGAATTAATTAATTGATTGACTTAAATGTCATATGTGTACATTGTATGTGTTATGCCGAGTATCAAATAAAAGCAAGCACATGTATACATGTAGATTAAAAAATAATCCTTTATGTATTTACTCCTTTGTATCAAGCATTACTTGGAAATCTTTGTCCAGATGTTACATTCCACTGTAAGTTTAAAAAAAAAGAAAAGAAAAAGAAATTATGCTGCTGGTATTGTCCTCCAAGTAGCTGATGCACACTGATTAACCATCTGCTGTGAGACCAGAGAGCGGCCAGATAGTGGGGCACGTCTTCTCCGGGCGACGGAGATGGACGGAGGAAAATTAAACTTAATGTGCCCATGGCTAGATCCGGCACTGTTGCTGATGTAGAACATGCGCTCATTACTGCCCGCACCTCGGACCTGAAAGGTCTGCAAGCGCGGAGACGAAATTTCACCACCTGTCCGCTCCAAGGCCCAGAGTGGAGTGCGGTGCGATCAGATGCCAAAATGAAAGCCTCACTCCCTCATGTGCTCATGGTTGGCTTTACATTGTGTATTCCATCATGGTCATATGGGCCAGAGGTACATGGGATAGATGTACCTCAAATGTGGAAAATTGCCCAGCAGCCTTAAAAAAGAAACAACAAAAAAGAAAGAAAAGAAGAAAGAAGGAAAGAAGAAACATGTTCTCTATCAATGTAACAGTTAGTGAAATTTGTTCTGCTAATATGGATATCTCTCTATGTTGATTCGTTATTATCTTTGAACTAGTATTCTTATAACAAGTTGCCGATGAAATGTGTGTGCTTGTGAGTCACAATTATTGTTCAGATTCTGATATTACATTTTGCTAATTCATATTATACACTGTACTGAGTAGATGATAAAATGACCCCAGTATAAAATGCTGGTAGCTCTTAACTTGGTGGCATATCACGTTGAGAAAGAAACGAAAATCATTTTGGCAGTTTGAGACCACAGCTTCAGTGTTAGGGACTATCCTTCCGTACAGCATGAGAGTGTCATAGGTGTTTCAAGTACTAGTACCATTGGCTGAATGGTCATTTATGCAAATGATGCACAGGACAGAGTGGATTAGTTAGAATTGGATGCACAAGTTTAAAGGGTGTGTACAGTTCTGGTCGAGGTGAGGATTTAGCTTTTAAAGTAGACATTCAAAGAGATCATTAAATTCTGCAATTTAGGCATCAGTAGAAAGCTCAGAAGACATAGAAGGCAATGGAATTTTGTTACCTCGCTTTCGCGTTGCTAGAAAGAAGTAAACGCTCACGAAAAACTGCGATTTTCTGGAGCCTGATAAGGGCCAATTCGTCAGGAAAGATGCCCGCTTCGCCTGACGTCACGCACTGGATTTGCGGACTCTGCCCGGTGAATGTGTGTACAATGTTAACGGAGGTACAACCTGATTCTTTTGCATTTTATTTCCTTATGTAAAAGTCGAATTGAACGAAATATAACTTTTTATGGTTTAATAGTAATGAAGAAACATTTCTCTCTCGATTTTTTGTAATTCTTACAGATATTTTCGTCAATATTCAGGAATTCAAGCTACTTAGGTAATCTTATTTTTCTTACGTTTGTAATGTTAGCACGTTCAAGTTTCGCTGGTCATATGAAGCGTTTAATTGGAAATCATGAGGATGTCCGTGACAGGATTGATAATCTAAGACATGTTGATGTTGACAATAACAAGCAGACTTACGAAAAATGGCGAAATATCAAAATAGGAGAGATTTTAAAACGAGGATCGAGATACCAACTTGTGCAGCCCAGTCTCGTAGCTCGCGATTGCTCGCATGCAGTATGTGCTTGTATTAATCCGCGGTGAAGTGGCTCTACTGCTCCGATCCGCATTGGTAGCCGCTCGCCGCACCACCATCCTCACTGCCTGCGTGCCTGGCCTGTTACGTGATTAGCCAAGTCATGGAAGTACTTTCATTGGCGTAGGAACATAGACGTGAACTACTCGTAATTGCCATGCTTTGCGTAACCACGTGTGTTTGTTTACGTTCGCGCCCGATACTGTAATACTGTACGACTATACGAGATTCTGACCAGGGAGGTGGGAAGAGAAGGAGTGGAATCTTCGACATCGACAAGGTTCGGTGTTTTCGCGAGTAATTACATCACTGCTTCACCAGTGTGCACACGCTCGTAAAACTTCCGTAAATGACATCTGCTATGATAGCTATCACGCCATTGCGCCTGACTATATAGTTGCTGACCTCAAACCGGTCAGACCAAGGAGGTACAATACTAGGCGAGCAAGGTCTAATAGCAGGGCGGACATAAGCACTTCCCGATTGCTCGGGCAAGTGAAAATCAAAGTCGTACAAGTGTTCTGAACAAGGATAAAAATGCTTGCCCGAATCGGGCAGGCAAATAATTTTGAAGCCACCTTCTTTCTCCACATTTTCCCTTCAACAAACCCATGAAATCATGCACACGCAAGCCCAAAACTAATTACTGTTTAGCGATGTCACGATTTCAACAACTGTCGAACACTGACTTACTTGAAGAAGCCCGGGTATTGCATTACGATGCCACATCAACGCTCATCGATATCGAACAAAGTTTTTATTCCAATACGATGTATTAGCCTATTTTGGCAGTAGAAAATCGCGACAGCAGAAAAAAAAAACTGTCATTTTCTGCTCGCCGTTAGCTGCCTACATGAGTCGGGTAGTCACTGGTTGTGCGTGCTCCATGTGGATACCGAGCACAGTGCGCGATTCAAGATAAAAATAACACAAATCAATAACGCGCGGTCAGAAGTGAACACCAAACAGCCGATGCAGACCAGCTGAGAGCGAGACGTACCATCCAGCTTGCTGTGACCGGATCTACTTTTTGAAGGCACGGAACCGAAATGCGGACAAAAACGTCTGAAAGAAATCTCTTTTATGCGCCGCTAGCATTCACAAATTTCATACTTTATGAGGATGAAATGTAAGGAAAAACTGTGAACTACAAGGAGACATGCAAGAAAACTGCTAATAAACTAAATAATTGGACTTGCTAGGCTCCTAAACACAACACTGAAAACAATTCACGGTAGTAGTCTATGGAGCGAACGTGTACTTTCAGAGTACCAATCCAGTGCGTGACGTCATCTGGAAGGGGTATCGGCAGACCGTTCATCGGGGCATTTCGGGTTCACTTTTTCGTCCGATTTCAATAATTAATAAAAAATAGTTGGGATTGTTCTTTTCTCTCGATATTTTGTGTACACGTAGGACAGATGTTCAAATTCAATTTTTTCTTATCAAATTTGTGTTTCGTGCTCTTTGAATTTCTACTTTAACGTTTTGCGAGATATTCAGAAACCACTCTATGAGATGTCAAAGAGCATGCAGTTCTAAGGGGTATCAAAAGTTTATTCGATGAAAGTCGGTTTTGAAAGGGCTGAGATATCCAAAAACAAGGTGACACAAAGAGATCCTAATACTTGTGGCATGTCGCCTTTTATTATTAGCACTTTTTTGGATATCTCAGCCATTTGAAAACCAATTTTCATCAAATAAACGTTGAATCCTTCTTAAAATTACATGCTCTTTCATATTTCATAAGAGGCTTTTCATTATCTCACTTAGGAATGTTCAAAACATGAATCCCCACCTCAACCAGTACTGTACAGTCCCTTTAACTTTTGAACAGTTTCTAAAGTTACACTGTATTTACTGTAGACTAGAGCATCCAATTCTCACCGATCCACAAAATAGGCCTGTGCATCATTCGTTTTATAAAATGGACCTGTCAATTCATGAAATACAACCTTTTTCCACATCATGTGTCTGGTACACCTACATGTACAACACTACCCAAGGCTTGAGCCATGCGTTGAGATTTTACCAGACGCATGGCCATGCGTTCGGGTTTTACTAGACCCATGGCTCAGTGTGGATGAGTAAAAATCAATGCATGATAATTAACCAATCAAACTGCAGAGATTTTAAAGCCCATTCTACAATTTTGATTAACCAGCAAGTATAAAGCAGCCAGTTACTCTCAAGCTATGGTCTCAAACTGCCCAAATGATTTTCATTTCTATAATTTTGATTAACCAGCAAGTACTTGCAATCAGCCTAGAGCCAGTTACTTTGAGGCCTTTCTCAATGCCCTTTCTAATTGCCCCCACATAAGACACGGTACATTGTTAAACAGGACCGCCAAACCAAAGTGATGGCTGTTTGTACATCACAGAGCTCTCGACATTTCATTCCCTTGTCATCCACTGTATGCCTTATCACTTTGAGACGAGTCTTTTATGGGATGCTATAGTTTAGGCTGTGCACACACTGTCAAAACCCTTTCCTCTGTGATGCACCTGCCTGCATGCGAAATTCACCTGTCTAGAAAGACCGGTGGATTATTTGTCCCCTTTCCTCCCTTTATCGCATTTGGCGTGAACTAAGACCCGTACACAATGAACAGCTGTCCGTGAAGGCCAATGCTTCTGACTCCCTCCAGCAGTCTTCCCAGACGGGGCTAGACTCCGGGGTGCTTCCCAGTGTGACAAGGCAGTCCGAGTCATTTAACAAGATTGCCGCTGTCCAAATGTGTTATTCCGCGGTTGTAGGTTGCACTTGAACTACTTCCTATGTGAACCATATGTGTATGATGACGGCATTGACACAGTATGTAGGCCTGCACTGTATTCTCTACAAGTCCAGCCGTCTGAATCTAATGTAAGAGAGCAGAGCAGTTGACAAGGAAATATTGTACTTTTTTTTCTGAAGTAGCATTTGTTATACTATTATGAGAACATATTCAGTAAGAAAACTTGGTAATTATGATATTTCTTCTTTCTTTTCCTGAATATTTTTTGTTTCTTATGGTGAATAAAGTCATGGCTATGACCACTGAGAATCAAGCATTGCATTTGAGGATATGTTTCATGTCAGAACTCCATTAATATCTGTTTGAAGAAAGTGTAAATAAAATTGGAATAGTTTGTTTAGACTGCTAGGGGATGTGGATGTGGGGGGGGGGGGGGAGGGATTGCAGAAAAGAACCTGGATGAGTACCAAGAATACAGCCCGTCTGACAGTTTGCTGCTGACTTTCCCAATTAGGCCTAACTATCTTTTTACTTTCGTGTTGAGAAATATCAAATGTCACATCAGTATCTGACTCCATCTTCCTTTCTCCCCATTTTTTTTTTCTCTTCCAGAACTCAAGAAAAGGGAGACTGAAATTTGATGCTGCCGATATACCTGCACACTTAGGCGACATCAACAGTCCAGATTTAGTGCTCGAAAAGGACAAATCATGGCGATTATTTGACGCCACGTCATACATTGAGAAAACAAAAGTGAGGCCCGGCGGTGATGCCTACGCGAGAAATAAATTCAACCAAGTAGAGAGCGATAAGCTGCCAATGGATAGAGATGTTCCAGACACAAGGAATGCTCTGTAAGTAAACACTTAAGAATGTGATCACAATCTCATGCCATGCAGTAGCATGCTCTTGGAAGGATGTGCCATGCTCTATACTTTTTAAAGGGATATTCATGACATGAGCAATTATTTCACTGTGCACTTTTGAGGGAGTGGTCAAAGCAGGTAAACTGGAGAGTTTACAAATGTTTCTGATTGATTTTCACATCTGTTGATAGTTATATTTTCTTTAATTGTATGAGAAATCTCCTTTGCAAGATATTGAAACTTAAAATTATCATGTCTTTGCTGCGTATGATGTGAGATGTTGAAATCTAATGGAGATGTAGATATCTACAAGTGATAAGCTTGCCGTCATGGCATGTCTAAATTGTCTGTACACTCCTGTTTCATGATATAGTCTTAACTACAATGCAACAAGAATTATTCTCATTTGATAAGAATGAAAAAGGGTCGTTGATTTTGTGAGGAATAATCTGTTTATTGTGTAGGTACATGTAGCCATCAGTGACTCTATAGGCTTCAAAAAGCAGAATTTGATATCATTACACAATTATTAGGTGATCCGAGTATCCTCTCGGATCACCTATTGTATCTGTACGGATTCTTTCTTCTTCTTCTTTATTTCTTTCTCCTCAAATCTTGTGCAGAGGTTAACTCAAAAAGTCCCCCACCTATCACTTTCAAACTTATACCATATATGTATCATGTCCTAAGGACGACAGATCTAGTGTATCAATGTGATCAGTCAACCGTGACGTCATTATGACGTCATTATCTGAAATCACGTTTACATTAATATCTCATTAATGGAATGGAATTTTTCAATGAAATTAGAATATCATATAGTTCAAGTCAAGTTCTATTGATATATTTCATAAAATTTAGTCACGTTCATAGTAAACGAGCGCGTACGCGCGCGTTGAAATTTAAATATGCTCTAATCAACCTTAAAATTGTTTTGCACACGTTTCAGGTCATTTACAGCATTTCAAAAAAAATCGACGGACGCGTATCATATGCAATAGATATTTCCCGTTTTATCACACGGAATATATTTCTGAAATGTCAAGGAATATTTCTACCAAGTTTCAAGTCAATCCGACTCAATATGACGTCAAACGGGCCCGTCAAAGTTGAAATTCCTCGCGCGCGTCAATGGCGATATACAGTGCAAGTATGCCAAAAAACCGCCAATTTTAAATCGGATTTTACTCGTCAGGATGGACGGTGACCCCCCATTTTCTTTACAAATTCTGAAAGCTGATGAATTACACATGTCATTTCATGGGCTGGCTGTGCTGACAAAATGATTAAAAGATATCAGATTTCTTAATGAAGTAAAAAACGTAAATTTTCAAAATGACGTCATCAAGTTTCAAGTTTACTCGAGCGTATCTCACTTATCCTTTGTCAATTTTCACCTAAATTTCAATATGTTGTAGCTTATTAAATGCTCTTTCATTAATGTAATTACACAATTTTGATTAGATGACGACATCACCTCGAAAAAATGGATTGAAGGTAACCTTGTCAAATTTGACCAGTTTACGTGTTATCTCTATGGGAGTGCAATTTTTATGGAAATGAAAATTGACATGACTATCTTTATCGAGCACTAACTCGCTTATGCTTCGGTGAATTTCTCTAAGATTTTAATATGTTGTAGCTGAGACGTAGGGCTATCGTAAGTGTGCCCTTCGTTTTTTCATACGTTATCGGGATCACGTCAAAAAACTTGGTTGAAATTAAAGCTTATCTTCGATGTATTGAAATATTTCTTTCTTTCTTCAACTTTCTGTGCAAAAACTCAAGAAAAACATACCCTATCACCACCATATTTTGCATATGTTTAGTTCATGTCACGAACATTATTTCACAAAATAACAATTACTTGATCAGACGCCATCTTGGGTATGTAAATTAGGGTCAAAGGTCATAAATGTTTCATCCTTTATCTTGGTAAATATATGTCCTATCTTTGTCATATTTTGCACACGTAAAGACCATGTTACAAGGATCATTTCACAAAATAACCACTAATTGCTCAGATGCCATCTTGGGTGTGCAAAGTGGGGTCAAAGGTCATATGTACTTCTTCCTCAATCTTCGCTATTACGTGTTATCTCTATGGGAGGGAGTTCTAGATGTGAAAATTGACATGACTCTCTTTATCAAGCACTATCTCACTTATGCTTCTGTGAATTTCTCCTAGATTTTAATATGTTGTAGCTGAAACTTTGTGCTATCATATAAGTGCCCTTTGTTTTTTTCACACGATGTCGGTATCACGTCAAAATACTTGGTTGAAATTAAAGCTCATCAACGATGTATTGAAATATTTCTTTCTTTGCGCAACTTTCTTTGCAAAAACTCAAGAAAAACATGCTCTATCACCACCATATTTTGCACATGTTTAGTTCATGTCACCTACATTATTTCATAAAATAACGACTTCTTGATCAGACGCCATCTTGGGTATGTAAATAAGGGTCAAAAGTCATAACTGTTTCATCTTGTATCTTGGTGAATACCTGTCCTATCTTTCCCATATTTTGCACACTTATAGACGATGTCACAAGAATCATTTCACAAATTAACCACTTTTTCCTCAGGTGCCATCTTGAGAGTGTAAAGGTGGTTCTTGGGTATGTAAATTAGGGTCAAAGGTCATAGATGTTTCATCCTGTATCTTGGTGAATACATGTCCTATCTTTCCCGTATTTTGCACACGTAAAGACCATGTTACAGGGATCATTTCATAAAATAATCACTTTTTGCTCAGATGCCATCTTGTCTGTGCAAAGTGGGATCAAAGGTCATGTACTTCTTTTTCTATCTTTGCTATGACGTGTTATCTCTATGGGAGGGAATTTTTTCAGATGTGAAAATTGACATGACTCTCTTGATCGAGCACTATCTTACTTATGCTTCAGTGAATTCCTCTCAGATTTTAATATGCTGTAGCTGAGACTTTGCACTATCAGGACTCGAATCATTGATTTTAAAAAAAATCGGATCACCATAATTTGTCAGTGATGACAAATTACAATCTCTAGTTGATTATAAATGTGTTTAAATTCAACACGTTTTTCAAGTTCACATGAAGGATTGAAGTAAAACCAAGCAAGCAGAATTGAAAAGGTTTTATCAGAAAAGTGCCTCAAACACACACACACACACACACACACACACAAAGGAAGTTCTGAAATGTTGAAGTTTCACATGTCTTCATGAAACTGTGACATTAGCAGGCTCACCACCAACCATAGGGTACTGTAAAACCAGAAGTGTTTGCGAGAGCCAAGATATGTGAAATTAAATTCATGTGAAAATTTTTGTCTACACTATGCATTTGATGCCAGTGGCAATTTGCAAAAATTTCATGCCACAAAAAAGGCCGTTGGCTCCAATTTATGAAAAGTTCATGCCGCAAAAATATAAATTTATTGAGGTGATGATGTCACACATCAGAATATAGCCTCACAAGTATACCATTGGCCATTTATACACACAGATCATCACTGCTTCCTTTTATGAAATCAAGGAGAAAATCTGTGAAAAATATTGTGGTGCAGTGACTGCTGTAACTTGACAGTGGTGACTGTATGGAAGGAGGGGTTGTAGTTGCTGACTTATTGAGTAAAGAATGAAAACAAATATACGATTAAGATTTTTCTTTTTTTTGGTGCCTATTAAAGCCAGTATGAGAATTGTGAGTTGATGTTATCACCTCACAGTTATTATATGATGTGGTTGAGGTCATTATCAGTTTGCTGTAAAAACATTATACTTTTAAATTCCCTGAAACTTTCTCATTCTTAGCCCTGATGAAAACTCTGTCATTCTGTTGGTCAAATTTATCTCTGTTTTATAAACAGTCATCCTGGATCCCACGGTGTGAAATGGCACTTTAACTGTATGAGTCATCTTTTGTGTGACGCTGAGATGATATCAGTTCCTGTCCTACTGCATTCTCCCCATTGCTTTACAGTGACGGAGTTTTCATCTGCAGCATCGTAACATTATCGTAGGATCTCGAGGAAATGTTTACCCCTCTCACCCCTGAGAGGATGACTTAAAAAAAAACCAACAACAAGTGAACTCATTGTTCATTACCATAGTGTCGATCTTCATATTATATTGGATGGATATGAATGGGTTACCAGGGGATATTGCATGGGTTAAGACCAATATTGCACGAATCAAAGATGAGTGCAATATTCACCCTATTAAACAAGTGCAATATTTATGTAATACTGGATGGCCTTGAGGTTAATACAAGGAAATATTGGACGAGCTATGCACAAATATTGGACGAGTCGAAGACGAGTCCAATATTTCCTTGTATTGACCGAAAATAGGACATCCAATATTATCATTATTATCCTACAGAGGATTTTAGCGAAGAATATTTTCACTTACCCTTTCTGTCTCTGAGTGCTGTATGGTCTCCTACTGTACTACAACCTTTTTTTGTTTAGAAGTTTTTCATAATCCTCTGCATCCAGATCTGCAAATCTCCGACGAGCTGTAGATCTATCCATAGTAGCCGCCATGTTACTGTTAGGCCGAGATCTAGCTAATTTAGACCAGAATTAGATGTTCTTGTATCCGAGATCTGAGACACAATTCACATCACATCTACCGTAGATCGTGAAAGATCGAATTAACACATTGACATAACGTAACATGCCTGCAAATGCAAGCGGCGGCCGGCTATAACATGTATTTGTATATCGCGAGCTACTGTATCTAGCAGTAGCGTTGAGCTGATCGATCGTCGCCTGCACAAAAAATGCAACTTGTTTTCATCAAATCTAAATTTAATTTCCTGTTATGAAAGTGATATTATGAAAAATTGTTTGAAAAAATTTGAAAAACAATTCAAACTAATTAATATATGAAATTTGTTTGTATAAACACAGAATTTTAGAAAAAAAATGATATTTTAGTTAATTTGTGATTGACCAATCACAGACGTTTTTACTTCATATTTCGGATGATCTTGTATTTCTCAACCAATCACGGTGCAGTTTATAAAAACTTTGGGGAATCCCCCTCTTGTCGTCCAATATTTTAAATATTGGTCGCCTCGGCAAAAAATGTTGGTCGAGTTCAACAAACTTTCTAAGTGGGTCGGAGGTTATGAGGTGCGTCAACAAAATAACACTTGTGTTTGGGCTCTAAAAATCCTCTGTATGGATAATAATCCCTGGTATTCCATGAGTTAAATCCATCCAACAGAATCATTATCCATCCCCACTAGAGAAGTCAAAAAAAGTATTGTACTTCTACTAGACTTTGCTAAGTCAACTCTGTGCTGAAAAAGGAGTTATTCACACTTCCGTCTGTAGCAAGATGTTCACGTGTTTGTGAATTCTAACAAGAGTTCATGTTACGACCAAAATCACTCTGAGAATGATCGCACAAAAGAAACAATCAACTGATGTTCAGGCGGTTTATTAACAGTGATATTGTGGGTACAGACTCGTAATCGGTTTTCACATCAGTACAATAATGATCAATAAAACAGTTATAAATCGGTAGTAAAATCACTTACAGCCAAATTTGAAAGCAAGTAATCCTTTGACAGTGTCCAGATACGATGTTCGATGCACCGATGAATGATCCTTGACGCACCGATGAATGGTTCCTCCGACGTAACTCCAAAGGCACTGGTTGCAATAATCCACTTTATAAATCCAGGGTAAAGTCCACGATAAACAAGGTGTATGTCCACGGCGAAACGTGCAAAATCCAAACGTTGTGACGACCACGTCCAGTTGATGCGTTGAATGATGATTCACTTTATAATGTCCAGCAAGGAATCCAGCCCGTCACAGCTTTGCTGTAATAATGTCCGTTGACACTAAAATATGGAGTCTCTCTCCAATGTAGGCAAATTAATTCTCTGCAGGCAAACTGTCTCCCAGGCCTTATCTCCACAAACACAGTTTGTATAGCAGGTCAGCAGGTAACACAGGACTGACTATAACAAGTCGCTTCAGAGCCAGAAGTGACGTAACTCTCAGAGCAGAGGTGTTGGGTACTCTGCCTACCTCAGAATTTCTCCTGCTTATATACTATCCACTCACCCCTTTCTAGTACATTCTGTAATTTTCTCCAACCTGGGGCCACATACCTGAACATACTAGCAAGTCCAAATTCCAGGAATCCTGGATGACTCACTGCCTAAATATGTGCATAACATCATTGCCAAAATTAACTACCAATCACATTGGGTTACAAGGGCAGTGCCTCTCTCAGCCAGCACTTCCTAGAATTTTCTGGAATGGGTTAAATCATTCTAGATTGAGTGAGCTATAATGTATTTCCTGTCACATGCATCCATGTACTGTAGCTACATTGTATACCATGTAGAAAATTCTCCACTGATCTGGTCAGCCTGTATGTACTATATCTATATCATATAGAATGTTCTCCATTAATCTGGTCACCCTGTGTACATACACATTAAACAACCATGCATACAGCCTTGATACATGTACATAACTACTTGTGTGTACATTTGTGACATTCATGCACTTCGTACAGTAGCAAGCGTTGAAGCACTCAGCAGCACTCATGCAACAGATGAGACAAAATACGGTGCGCATTGCAGAGCCACTAACAACGGTAGCCTATGAGGAATTAATACATTGGCATGTACATGTATGCATTTTGTGCAATTTTCTTTCGTATTTGCCAAGCGATATTAAGCGGACAAGAATACAAGTTTTTAATGCACCCCTAAAACGTCTTATATCTACAACATAGATAATAATGGGAATATTAATTTAATGTATTGATGTATTTTAAAATGACAATTGTTCCAATATTGAAAGTAGGTGTGTATATATGCATGCATATGAGTATTAATTAAAAGCCTAAAGGGGGCAGGTAAGGGTTTATTGTCATCTTTCCTTGTTAATGTTGCCGTGTGATATGGAGCATGAATTTAAAATGCAAAGCCTGAAAATCTGCTTCTTTTCCAAAATGTGATGTCAGATTTGTTCATGTTGATTCACATGACCTTTGTATGGTGTGTGTGTGTGTTGGGGGGGGGGGGTGGGGGGGGGGAGAACAAATGTTTGCTGTATACCCAGCCCTGTTGATAAGTTATGGGTGGTAAGTGTCTTATGATGCTTCCAAGTTGTAAGAATATCTGGCAAAGAGGGACGATCTGACTTTTTGACCCTGGGTTAGGCAAAGTTCAATTCTCAGTGGTATGATAATCATATAAAATAAACTGGACCGGGCAATGCCACAAGCCGCTGTGCACTGGTGGGTGTAAGTATCGACCAGTCACATGCAGTGATGGTATGACATGCCAATCTGTGGTAGAATACTTGACTAGGCAAGTTTGATACAGTGTGTCCATGTCAATTCCCGTCATTCCCTTTGATAACCATGCTATGGGTTCAAGTACTGATGACAGTGATTTGGATATTATGCCTTACAGCCTGTATGTTGATCTGTTCATTAGCCTTTGAGTTTTGAACTAGTAGTTGCAAATATCGGAAAGTAACTGTAAAATTCTCTATAAAGCGTACATAACAGTTTAAGTAGCTTCGCCAAGTAGGTTTGACATCCTGTTAAAAAAAAAAAAAAATGTATGATTATGTGGCAGTAAACCAAGGTTAATGATCATGTATTTTCAGTATGGAGTTCTGTTGCAAATACTCTGGGTTATTAAACATCTTTTATAAGAGGATCTTCTAAGTGAAACGCTTATACTCAGACATGCGATGTACATTACACATTGTTTACAAAGTTGTATGTTGCATTTTTACTGAGTCTCTGCGATCACATCAGTTACCTGCTTCGAAATAGAGACAGATGCAGCTGGAACGACATAAATTCAGGAGGATGCTCTTGTTAGTCATGAGATTCGCATCTGTCACTGTACAAATGTGTCATTTTCATGAGGAGAGCGATCCGTTGACCCACGTGGCCAGCATATAAGCAGGAAATCCTTCCTTGACATGTAGCCTATCCACATGCCACATTTATACAAAAGGATTTACCCACTTCCGAGCATCTTGTCTACGGTAGTGCTAAAACAGATCATAGACAATCCGTTAGCTCTCACATGCATTATTAATTGGCAATAGCTTTCATGAATGATTGAACATACTGCCATTGCTCAAACTTTCACATTTACACTTTGTAGGACGGGGGCAGCTGCCTGCTTCTATGATGTATGTGTGCTCCAAAACACTGAGAATAAAGGAAAGTACGCCAGGGAGAGATTTAAATTTGTAAAACACAGTGAAACAGCAGTTTCAGATCAGTAAAAATTTGTCATCGCAGATGGCTTACTGAAGTCAAACTGTCAAAAAAAAAATATTTATTATATTAAAAGTTCATGTCCAATCTAGCCAAGAGGTTTTGCTTGAAAGTGTGCATCATTTTAATTCTACCTATCTAGTCAGTTTTGGAAGAGTCCAGTGCTCATCATAGAGAAGTGCCAATTTGTATTACCTACCCTATATGGCTGTATGATAATAAGTTGTAGTTTGATACCTAGGCAAGTACCCTTTCACCCGTCACATATTTGGGAGAGTCACGAATTATTTTCTCTAATGAGAATTGAAGAAAAGTATTTCACCTTTTCCTTTCCCTAAAGTTCAAATAGATGAAAGCAATTTATGAAATTTTACATTTATTGTATTGCTGTCCGATGCTGCTTGAAATGTATAGATCTGTAAAAATTGCTTTTCACACATTCTGTCTACGGGACCCCTTTACGGTTTTCCTTGAGGGACGCCTCTTCACACATTTTCCGTCGGATAAGTCTGGTCGATACCCTGTTTGACCAGATTGGGAATTGGACACTACTCAAATGTTCAAGCGGACAAGAGTGCTGTATAATGCCCATTATCAACCAGGCATCAAATATCAAGAGTGCTACACCTATCTGCATGAAAAACAAAAACATAGCAAAACAAACAAACCAAAATGAAAAGGATAACAACCCCCGGAGGCTACTGTAGATTCTGCGACATCCGACATCGGTGTGACGTTCAATGATTGTCCTGCCACTCTTAATTGTGTATTAGCTTTCTAATGAATAAATCATGGGGACACACAACACTCAGTATCACCGTCATCTGGCTCAGAGACGCAGAGGGGCCACTTCATTGTACATGTGAATGTGAGTTGGAAATGATAGAGTCAGACAAGGGTAGTGATGTAATGAGGTAGGACCTGTCATTTTATATCATGGTAGACATGAGGTCCCCATGCAATGTTCTTGAAAATTCCCAGAGGGCAAGCAAATTGCTCCTTTTTCATAGCTTTATTCATTTTTAGAAAATATATAGGAATTAATGATTTTTTTTTTCATCCTTAAAGAAAGTGTTTGTAAATGCTGATTGTAGTCAGAATTATGAATGATATTGAATTCAGTTTATAAATGCAAACTTGTCTTACATTTTTTCTCATGTTGTGATACAATTGTATCCCGTCATGTACAGCTGTACAATCTGTACCAGTATGAATGAGCCCAAAGAAATATTGTGTGGGTTTTGTTTTTTTTTTCTTTCTATATAGTATCTCGTGCAATTTTCTTTGGAAATACTGTTTGAATTTGTTGCTCCAATTGTGTCACTTTGCATAGATTATCAAATAATTGCATTACAAAAATTGACAGTGCAAAGAACTGCGATTATAATACTGTGATGGCACAGTTTCCCCTGCACCTGCTGACCTTGATACACCCACAGTTTATACATACTCAATAATTCATGACCACACTGACATTGCACTTGCCTTCAGAAAACCCTAAAAAAATATACAATGTAAAATACATATTGTATATCTTTTTGTGTGCATGTGAGAAAGTGTGTGTGTGTGTGTGTGTGCATGTCTGTGTGTCTGTGTGTCTGTAAGTCAGGCATTAAAGTAATACATACCATTACAGTTATAATGTTGGCTGTGGACATCAGTAACTTTGCTATGGGTTGCAAGTAGGTTGTGTACCAGTACACATGTACATTATATTGTAGATTGTTTTGATAGCACCATTGCAGGATATATTTTTGCAGCTTGAAAATGTCTGCTCTTACTTCATACTTAGGATACTACAGATGACTTTTTCATTTGTGCCAAATTGTTTGTTTATGCCATAAAAGTGGTGGAGAACTGCATTGATTTGAAATGATGTTATCATGTTTTCAGTATGTTTTCACTTACACTACAATTGCATGTACACCGTATGTGTGTAAAGCACTAAAGACATTATTATGTGAACCATGGTTTGATTTTTGTCCTCAAAATATAGATAAAAAAAAAAAATGTGCATTAATAGAGGTGCACATCAGATCAAACTCACTTCACATTTAATTATTGATCCAGAGTTTTGCAGCATCACTTGACCTTTGTCACCTGGTAGGAAGGTTTTTTATTCCGTTGTTTGTATTAATGAAATATAATTAGCATATTTCAATTGTGATTGCAAAGGGATGTTGAATATTCTTTCTACTATCATCACAAACAAACAAATTCATACAAATACAAACTGTATAATGTACAATGTACACTGTAAGAACAGATTGAATGAGATTTAATTGCATGGGCTACATTGCAGTCTATTTAAAAGTATTATGATCTCTGATGGCGAAAAAAAAAAAACTCAGAAAGCTTGATTAAGAGGATTTACATGTATCTATAGGGATTGATGCAATTCTTTATAGTGGTTCAGGCCATAAATTTAAGAGGAGGATTGAGGAATATAGCAACATTGGATAGATGGGATGTTATGCCTGACATGGATCTCATAAAATGGGTAATGTTATTAGGTTGACTCCATCATGTGACGCCATTTCTATTAGAAAATGAGACAGCGTTGTCATCATCCAATTTTTTGGCTCGTCGTCGTCTTCTTGGAAAGAAAACTGTGTAAGACATAGGGTTCTTACAGCATTTGTGATGGTATTGGGTTACCGATTGAGATACAGGGACAGACTGCACCCTGCTGGAGGCCGAATTACACGGCTACTGAATATTCATGGAGGACGGTAGCCATTTGATTCGTACCGAGTCCTGGCGTCTGAGTGGTAGCCAGTTTTGGTGTGTCCATCGGGTTTGCTTCATGTCGCTTTCCAGGAGGAACACGCGCTGAACTTGCAAATTGGGGGTCGGCTTACATGCACATTGAGTGGAATCCAAAGCACAGACAGACTGCGAGGAGGGAAACATTCTACAATTTCACGTGCTGCCCACTAGATTTCCTTATCATTCCCTCATCAAATACAGACACCTGGGCTGCAGATGATCTTAGAAATGCTAGGACTATTACAGAGATAGATTTTCCAAAATGATAGAGAAAGCCAAAGTGTAAGGAAGGGCTTGAGTAGTTCCGAAAGTGAAATGTCGCTCCATGTTAATTGAAAGACTAAAAACAAACATATTACCAATGTAACACCGTACAATATGTACACATCATCTACAGTATGTGTGTATGATGAATGATATCATGTGTATGCCTGAAATCTTTGGTAAGAACTACTAGTATGAAGCAGCTTCCTTAACCCATTGACGACGGGCTGATTTTCCTGCAACACGCATTTTCCATAGAAACCTGCCCAAGTATACTTGGGACTCATCCTCAATGGTTTAATTGAATTGTGCTGCCCAAGAACATATGATTATGCACTGACAGCATAAATGCATTGCATAGATCCTTTTATTATTAAAAAAAAAAGTTTGGTAAACTTGTAAATTCATGATTTCCTTAGTTTGTGTCCAGTTTTTGGGACGGACTGTTCGCTTTGGCTATGATCCACTAGTACATGTGCGACAAGTTTACTCAGATGTACACGTAGTAAATGATGTACATTGTGTGTTTATAACTTTTCAACGGATTATCCAATTTTCCTCAAACTTTCACTACAATGTGTTCTACTGATATTGCTGCATTCACTTTATCCACACATGTATGTGAATTTGGGTGAACATGTCCTCTGAGCAAGACTGTATTGATCATCCCAACCCCAGCAGCAGTTGTCTGCTCAGTCACCTTTGTTGATGTGTGTGTGTATATTAAACAAAGTGTGCATCATGTACCACACTCCTTTAGCCCTTTTTACACTTGTGTTTCTTAACCCCGTACTTTCTCTGACCCAGGACTATCGTTAGTTCCGTACCAATTTTTTTATCTCTTTACACTCCCAGTAAATCCCGTACTATTAAGCTCTTGTCCTGGGCTGAGGAGAAAACTGACCTTTTTACACTCGTATTTCGTAGTCCCGTACTTTCCAAACCACATGAATATTCGTGATTTTTACGCTGTGCACTGTACAAGTACATTGTACACGCACGCACCGGCAGCACTTGATTACTTGACTTCGTCTCCGTAGCTTAACCCCGGATTATTTTTTCGTTCTGTTTACACTCACTTGCTTGTAATTGGCACCGCAATTGCGGTGCTAACCCTGCTTTTTTGCAGGGCCAGATAGTACGGGATTATCGGTGGGACTATCCCACTTTGGCAAAAACAAGTGTAAACAGAAAGTGGGCTCTAAGGAAAGTCCGGTACCAACGGTGGGGCTAAGGCTGAAGGATAATTCAACTTGGGGATAAATGCGAGGGATCACTGAAGTGATGCAGCTTTTTTTGAGTTTGTAACAAATAAAGACAGAATAAACTGTCCAGAAAGAATATAAATTATTAGTGGAAAAGTGAGCAAAGAAAATGGGATTCCATCGGGAGTTGAACCCGAGACCTCCGGATTGCTAGACCGAAGAAGAAAAGTTGGTAGAAGAAAACCAGTTTGTGGGACAGATTGCCATCATAGAAAAAAAAAAAAAAAAACTTTGAAGAGAATGCATGGCAGTGAAAAATTAAAATTGCCAATTGGAAAAAAAAAGTGGAGAATATACTGTAGTACATTAAAAAGGAAGTTAGCATTTTTCCATGTTTAGCTCTTTAAAAAAAAAAAGAAAAGTTGTTCTGTAAACTTTCTGTGCATTCAGTGGTGTCTGGTAAAATTGTATCTAAATTTTTACAATTCATTGAAATATTCATGATGTCTGCTACCCTAAATATGCCCTTTAGCAAGATATGGAAAAAAGACAAATCCTCTAAGTTCAGATTTATGCAGGACGAATAAAACAGCAATCCGTGTAATAAGTAAATACAACACCTCAAGCCTCAAGCCCTGGAATAGCTAGGGATTTATTATTCTGTGCGCATTTGTTTCCCATGATCTATTTATGTCCTCTCTCTCTCTCTCTTTTCAGATGAGAATAAAGGAATCAGCCACCTTGGCTGAAAATACATCTATCTATTGATATGTAAACAGCTACTAAACTGAGAAATGTACTAGTATACTGGATGACTACTAAAACATAAGGGGGGGGGGTTCAGGATAAAGGAAAAAGCAAGAAAGAATGCAGTTTACTGAGGCAACGCGGAGAAGAATGTGTTATGACTCCTTGAATTGGTTGTCATGTTTTATCAAATATTCCATCTAAGCATGATTTCAAGTGCGCATTGCTACTTAGCAATGCTTAAACTTGAATTTGGACTGGATTTGATAAGGGTCAAAGGTCAAGTGCAAGGTATAAACTTTTTGCCAGTTGCAGAAATTTCAAGACATATTTTTCTCATGAATCATCCAATTTTATAAGAATTTTGACCTACACGGCATGCTGTGTTATATGCAGAATAACTATCTCTTGATAGGTGAATGGTCAGAGGGCAAGGGTCAGCCTTTGGCCAACTTTGTTATCATTAGCCTCCAGTTGGGTTGAGATGGAACGAAGCAATTATAAACTGTTGTTTATATCAGACCTGTCAAAGGGTGGGAAAATGTCACTCAAAGTGGAAGGATTACATGGAGGCATACACGTACATTCACATTCATACAATTATTTCCTTCCTGTAAATCTTTGTGAGTTCCTTCTTCTTCCTTTTTTTTTTTTGTTGTATTACTTGGTCAAGCTTAAGCTCACTGCTCACCAGTGAGCACAACAAGTAGGCCTAATTATTTGCAAAGTGAATGATGGGAATATCATTTGATTTCAATGTTGCTACCAATTGCACTGCAGCTTCTTTTCTTTCAATGGAATATTACCCCTTAGCTCTTACCATCCCCCACCACCCCCCCCCCCAAAAAAAAAAAAAAGAAGATGAAGAAGAAAAAGCACTGGGGTCATTCAAACTGCAAGTGAAAAAGTATGAAGTTGTGTAAAATCTGTGAAAGTTGCTATTAAAGGGAACACAAACCCAAAGAGCAATGTGGATTGAGTAAAAGCAGTAACATTAGTAGAACACGGCAGTGCAAGTTTGAGGAAAATCGGACAATCGATGCAAAAGTTATGAATTTTTAAAGATTTGGTGTTGGAACCGCTGGATGAGGAGACTACTAGAGGTTATGACGTATGAGAGGACCACAATATAAAGAAAATATAAAAGGAATTCCACAAAAATTCACTTTTCTAGCAAAATGAAAGAGTTCTTGACTAACCGCTTTCAGAAAGCAGGGGGAATAAGTGCTACCCCTAACATATGTCAGTATCAAGCTGATGGAATGTGTAATTTTCATGAAAAATGAATCTTTATTGAATTCCCTTTTTATTTTCTTTATATTGTAGTCCACTCATACGTCATAACCTCTAGTAGTCTCCTTACCCAGCAGTTGCAACACCAAAATTTTAAAAATTCATAACTTTTGCATCGATTCCCCGATTTTCCTCAAACTTTCACTGATGTGTTCTACTAATATTACTGCTTTCACTCAATCCACATTGCTCTTTGGGTTTACTTTCCCTTTAAAGCTAAAATACCCCAAAGCACCCAAAACACTGGCAGGAAAATCACAGCTCTCAAGGAGTACAAGTTTTTATGTTAGATTTGCTGTGACATTTCAGAATGAGAATAGTCTGCGTAAAATAAATCCCTAAATACATGTCATGTGACCTCCGCTCCTATGCCCATGGTGTGGTCACACGGGAAATGTGCCGCTAGCTGCTGAGGCTACTATTACGTCATGATTACATTTGCATGCAGGAGACAGGTGAGCCAATTGTGATTTTTTTTTTTCCAAGTGATGTTGCCCTAGTGTAGTGCCAAAACGTTGCGATTGTTTTTGCTGCAGCGTGAATGGAAGGTCAAACGTGTTTTCGATATCGCAATATTTCCCAAATGGGAGTGGGCCTATCTTCGTTTCTCTCTCCCGCGGACATTGCCCTCAACCAACATCCTCAAGTTTTCCACATCTTTGCCGAGTTTGATATCTGCAGACTTTTCGCAGCTTGCAGTTGTCTAATTTTTTGTCAGTATCTTTGAAACTGTAGCCAAGTAATGAGGGATGGTGTTCAAAAAATTTGTACCCTGCAATTGACAAGCTCTGAACATGCGTCCATATTATTTGTTCTCGTTCGTTCAGATGTAAGAAGACATCGTGGGAAGTGACCTTGCCCGCTACGAGTGTCATCATAACCTTCCACAACGAGGCGAGGTCAACATTATTACGAACAGTCGTCAGGTGAGCAGCCAGTGTGGGGAAAGTGACTTCACACTGAACAGATGTGAGACCACTTATGACCTTAATTGAGACAGTCAATCAAAAATAAAAATGCAATGGGAAGGGTAAACCTCTCATCTGTGATTAATGACTGATACAGTATTTGTATACCATCTACAGTATTTAGTGAGTCTAATTTTTTTACATTAAGGATTTCCTGACAATTTCATGAGTGGTTCAATTTACAATCGTTGAGTGTAGTAATGAACAGAGAAATGTATTTGTGGACATCGCATTCATTTCAGGATCACAGTCAAAATTTGTTACATGTCGTTAAATTTGTGGATAGCACCTGACTCACAAAATTAGTAAAAATGATAACCCCACAAAATATTTGACATATACAGTACATTGCATGTAATTGCCTCTTGTAAAATGCCTTGAAAGAAAATATAAAATTCTCTTTAAATGCATAGATTTCCTTTATGCTATTTATGAATGGCAGAATCAAAAAGTGTATGGATTTTTTTAGGTCAAATATGACAATTCAATTCACAAATAATTTTCCTTGTATGACAAGATGAGAAGAAAGTTTTCATGAATTTGAATAACAAAGCAGTACCCGCTGCATGCTATAAGGATTAGAACCAACACTTGCTGTCGGGCGAAAGCTCGGTGGTCTAGTGGAGATGACGCCTGTCCGGTGATCAGGAGGTCGTAGGTTCGAATCCTGCTCGAGTATGTACGCCCATGATTTTTTTATCATGGCTACTACTAAAACACTGATCAATTCAGTGCTTATTTACGTCGATGTAGGGCAATTTGTCAATCAGTTGCAAAGAAAGTTTTCGTTCTAAATGAAAATGACAAAGACTGTGCTATGTTTTTTTGTACTGTTCTGTTATAAGTGCATTAATCATGGCCTCGTTTCCCATTAATGAAAGGGTCTATAGTTTATATAAAACTGGAAAATGCTTAAATTTTTTTTTCTGCATGTTTTCTGTATACTTTCACTTCATATGATTGTAAGAAAAAGCATTACTTTGATTTAAGGCTGACAATTTCTATGCAAAATTCCTACGAAAGCATCATCACTGATCACAAAACAAATGATGAATAGGTCTGCAGCTACCAAATATCAGAGGTCCTGCCATATGGTGAAAAAAGATTGTCTGTCTTCAGTGTGTTCATGTCAACAGCATTTAGCAGGATCATGAACAGTGGAAAGTGGGGTGGGGCTTGGGTGCAATAGTCTAGCGTCCAGGTGTTTCCGTTCACATGTCTATGCTCACAAGGCACTGTCTTGAGGTACATATTTGTATACTTTAAACTTGTGTATCAGATAACCTTCTACGCTATTTAAATGTTGGCAGAATATACATTGTACAGTACTCCTGGTTAGTTCATGTCAAGGGAATAGAAATGCAAATTGATATTCCTTGAACTGAGACTTAGAAATGTGATGATGATATAATTATTATATTTCAAAGGATTGAGGGGGGGGGGGGATGGGAGAGGAAGCCATACTGTGCAAAAACAAATAGAGGAATTGAGCATGCATTCAAGCCTGCTCCCTCCTCGTCTTGTTGATATCCCTTGGGCTTGATGTGAGGAATAGTTTCGAGATTTGGTTTTGTCTTTCAGTGTCTTGAGGAGAAGCCCAGCTCACATGATCAAGGAAATTATCCTGGTGGATGATTACAGCGATGATCGTGAGTATGCCCCTGTAACTCGATGCCGGGCAAACGGCTGCATCGCACATCTATTACGTTTGAACTTGTGTGTGATGGAAAAAGAGAGCAATGCTGAACTGGAGGAATAACTTGATTACTTTGCAAGCCAGAAATAGAAGCCCTTGCTACATTTCACCATCATGGCATGGACTCACATACCCCGAGTATCAACAACGGAACCCCGTATTTGTTCGGGAACTTGAACTTGCACTTGTATGCACACAAATGCTCCCGTCTTCACGACACCATTTGTAACCAGATCCCGTCTGTTAGTGTGAATGTGTACTTGTGTGTCTGTCTGTTTGTCTGTCTATGTATGTTTTTGTGTGTCCCCTTGTGCGAGAGTAGAAGCTCAAGAGAGGCAATTGGGAACACGATAAGGTTTCCACAGTAAAGAGAGAATTCGGCATACAGGAATCTGGAGCTTGTTTTGCAGAAACTTTCATTTACCAATTTTCACCAATTTCATTTTCATTCAATTCCAAGGGATTGGCTCAAAATTCTTCTGTGTTTAGTCCTCTGGTTTGTGACACATTTAATGTGCATTGCAGCTCTTATTTTCAAGCTAACTTTAGTGAGTAGAGTAAAATCAAACATACAAAATGGTACAAGTTCCATCAACAGCATGTATAAATATTAGTAAAACTATGGGATAGATAACTTTTATATTTTTTTTTACAGGACAGTGATAATTACTTGCCATCAAATCTTCACTGTATAAACCCATGCAAATTTAATGCCGTGATGATGTCATGGCCTCATAATCCCTTTAGTGGTTTGTACACAAAAGTATGAAATCATAACTTTTGTCGCCGACTTTGTATTGACGAAGCCTACCCTAAAAGTCTTCATCACGGACT
Source organism: Diadema setosum (assembly GCF_964275005.1). Classification (NCBI taxonomy): domain Eukaryota; kingdom Metazoa; phylum Echinodermata; class Echinoidea; order Diadematoida; family Diadematidae; genus Diadema; species Diadema setosum. The sequence goes on along the minus strand of NC_092685.1, from coordinate 12,016,151 downwards.
ATGACAGGATAACAACGATCTGATGAGGAGACAAGTTCTTCTGATCGATTTGATTTGATTTTCTTTCTTTTTTTTTGCGGGGGGGGGGGGGGAACGTGGGTGGAAAAAAAGCAAATTAGTGTAAGTTTAAATGCACATCAGTTGGGGAGTTGAGAGCTGATGAAGTCAGTACCTCTTCTTTTATTATGCACAGATGGTTGTGAGTGATATCAATGTTTTTGGATAACACTTGAAACATGAAATACAACAGATGAATTCTGATCGTATGCCCGATTTCGAATCAGCTGGCACCAGTCGCTTTCATTGAGTTTTACCATATTCATCAAATCCTGAACATGAGGATTGCTTTGCATTTCGAAGCTACTTATGCTCTGTCATTAAGGTGAATGCTGGGAATGCTGGGCGTGACACTTCTAGGATCTTAAAATAATACTGAAAGATACAACCCAGTGTGAAATTAAATCACCAGTATTATCTGCCACCTTCCCTGAAAGGGCAGATGTAGCTGTTACTGTCTGGATTTGTGAATTTATTCACTGTGACAAACATTTGGCGTAGACAGGAAGTTTTTCAAAACAAACAATGTACATGTATGTGTGGATTCATTCAATACAGAGATATCTATAAGCAAACACTCTCTAAAGTCTTACAATCAGTTCAAAGGTTTGGAATTTGAAAGTTCTGCCTGCTTGATAGCATGTGCTGCTCTCAAGAGATGGGACTTCAACTGCAGTTTGTGATGTCGTAATTATAGACTGATGTAATGAAAATATAACAAGATTTTTACAAATATTCATTTTCCTGAGAAATTATCACAGAATGAGCAGTAGACCTAGCACCTGTAGAAGGCGCAGGAAATGTTATTGGCTTGAACACAGCTCATGAAAACGAAAGTGAAAGGTTTCGCCAATCTTGTCTGCTTGTGCTCCATCTACATGTTGAAAAACATCCCATTTAGAAAGTGAAGGATAGAGCCATGAAAGAGATATATACAGAGAGAGAGACAAACATACAGACAGACAGAAAGACAGGCAGACAGATTGATGTGTGGGATGGAAAGCAATACATGTATATTCACACAAACCTCCATTACAGACCTGCAAAGAGAGAGAGAAAAAAAGGAGACAGATGAAAATAAGATCATAGATAGAGAAATGGGGGTGGGGGAGGGAGAAAGTGGAAAAAATCTCGGTGGAGATTTGATGTGAATTTGAAAGTAGTTTGCACTCACTGTTAACCTTTGTTTCAGACGGGAAGTAACGGGAGATTTTTGTTTGATGCATGCTGGAGTAGACTTGTCACATTATAGAAACAACAGATTCATTTACATTCTCTCCCATCTTGTTCAGAGTCACTCAAATGAGCACATTCTATGCCTGATCTATATGGTCGAACTGTGAATTCGCCAGCGCATACAAAATACTAGTATTCTACCCTCCGAGAAAAATATGTATGAATTCATGACTTTGCGTTGATGCATTAGAATTGTGTGAATGAATGAATATATTCACAAGTGTTCTCACAATTCAAGTATGTGTAGTGTAGGATGTGATAGATGTATATTGTGAGAGAAAGTGGCATTTTTGTTTGTTTGTTTTTTCTTTCTTTCATTCTTGTGCGCTCCTGGATGGTTTTATGCACAAATTGCCACTATTCATAGTTAAAGGGGAATTTCAGACCGCCATTAATTTTTATAGTAACAAAGGAAGAATAAGGTATCTTAAGCTCAACAGTAAAAAAAAAAAATTAATCAAATTGGATAAAAATGAGGAAACTCATGGTATTGTGTAGTTTCACTAATTTATGCTAAACAGTATAAGGTATATATTAGCTGCAATTCGTTGACATCACCAACTCTTTCTGTTTGTTGTTTGTTTGAGCTTGTATTTTTTTTTTTATATCTGCCAAGTGTGCAACTGTGCACAACAGCCAAGTTTCCCTAACTTATACTCAAAGCTCTCTCAAAAAGAAAGAAAGTAATAATAAACCTCTTTGTCTCCTGACAAGTGAAAATGAATGCCTCCCTGATTTGGGAAGTAGTTTTCATACTGAGACACAAAATTTGTAATATGTATGTACAATCTAGATCTTGCCCATTGCTTCTTTGGTCTGCAACCCTTCTGATTTTGATACCATGTGTGAACATTGACTGACCTGGCTGTGTCAAGCATAAGGTGGTTTGAAAATATATACGTGTATGACAACAGAGTCTGTATACTGTACATGTAACTAAGTTTGGCTGCTTGATGTTAACTGACCTCTAGCGACTTTCTGGCTTTTTTTTTTAAATGTTTTGCCTTCGTGTATCTGTTTGTACAAACTGAATTTGTACTCTGAGGCAGATGCTTTTCCGTTTGCAGGTCGATTTGGAAGGATCAAACCTTTTCCTGTCTTGTTTTGACTTGATAAACTGTTTTGTGGGCATGTGTGTCTGTCTGTCTCTGTGTCTGTGTGAATATGTATTTTCTATGTACATGAGTGTATGTGTAGAAGAGGCACAAGGATGGCTGGATGTCATTGTTATAGAGAATGGGTTAGGGTCCTGTGTGTTGCTGAACCTGCAGCAATGCGGTCAAGTTGGTTTGTTGGATGACAGGGGGGGGGGGGGGAGGGGGGGGGCAATGAAGTAGGAAAGGGGGAGCAAAGGCCATTGCAGCCCTAAGTCTTTGCTAATCTAATAGCTGCAAATGGCTGCTTACACTTGATCACACCATTTGCAATGCCGCGCATTGCCTGCGGCCGCGTAATTGCATCACATCTAAATCAATCTCAATTGCGCCGCGCGTGGAGGATGCGGCTCGTCTTCTGCTCCTGTCAGGGTCGGGGGAAAGAGCTGCTGGTACTTGGGTCCTTGCCAAAAATCAATGGCAGGACTACTGGCAGATTTGGTGAAATTGTTTTTTTTTTTTTGGCTAGGGTCAGGTAAGGTTAGTGATTCATTCAAATTTCTTGTCCGTCACACTCGTGCTGTTCTGCTTACAAGTGAAATTATTTCAGACAGACAAGTCCCTGTTTTCTTTGCATAAGGAAATGCTAGAAAATCGCTGATATGCAGAGAATAGTCGAGTAAAGAGATATGTGTATTTACTGTGGATGGATGAAGTGATGCATAAAGTATGAACTGCATCATTATTTCATAAGCTGCTGTAGGGCTGTGATTGTAATTACCGAGCAATATTTGAATGAGATGATTTCAGCGGAAATGCAAATCAAGAAATTTATTGATCCACTTCAAAACTATGTAGAATAGGTAAATTATTCATTTCATGATAAATTCCAATTTTGAGTAGCTGAAGCTACATTATTTCAGTAAATTATTTAGGAGTTGTTTTCCTCCAATGTGTAAGCAGTACATTTACGTAGATAAGAACAGATATTTTCAATTGTAGTAAGCAAAGTAAATTTAGCAATTAATGACACTGTCATAAAGACATATCAGAAGAAAAGGAGCTTGATTGCAAACACAGCATTTTATGAGAAATAAATCAGTGACAGTTAATGTGGAATAAGACAGTCATAAACACAATGTAATAACCTTACTGTCTTTTGATCTTTTGAGAGGATATATTCAAAGGGCCTGTCAGAAGAATTACTTTGATCAAGGAACAGTTGTTGGGTTTTGATGCGTACATGAAATGTTAGTGATTCTTGACAGAAACAATGCTATTGTGATCTCGGCTCAGTGTACATTGTATATCAAGGACATTGCTCTTGGCATCATTTTATAACTCCCTTGAGAGGTGTTTCCTGATTTGGACCAAAGAAAACTCACATATTCTGTCTTTTCCCATGCAAATCAAACTGGAAATTGAAACTGAAAATGAAAGACATCATGAACAAATTCCAGTACAGCTTTACCCTGTGCCCACTGTATGCTGTGGGACATGACTTTTGGTCTTCAGATTATCTTATTAATCATGCATTGATTATCCAGTTGACTCAATGTATATGAAATATGATGCTGTCATGTCATATCTTGTGTACATAATATCTCTCTTTCATACACCATGAAGACTTGTGCGTGGGTCAGTGGGAGATTTGTAAGCATGTGACATCATCGCCTCAAAGAACTACTGGATGTGCTTGCTAATAATATCACTCCGTCTCTAGAAACACATGAAACTTGACAACTGCATTTAAGCATCTTATTCTAGGTCTGGTGGGATGAAATCTGTGCTACATTTTGTATTCCACCCCCTTGTATGTATTTTGATTAAGGGATCGACTGCGGCGTCTGTCCATCCATCGTCCATCCGTCCGTCGTCCGTCTGTAACGCTACCAAAACTGGAATAACTCTCTACTGAGGACTTTCATTTCATTCAAACTTGGAGGGAAGAGTGGTTGTACAAAGTTACACTATTTACCAAACATGAAGGTCACCACAAGGTCAAAGGTCATAGACATGGGTCAACAAACTTTTAGGGCCCATGGCGCGTTTCGATTATGGCTCATAACTTTTGATGTATATGTCCGTTTGTGACCAAACTTGAATGGTAGATGTCCCTTGGGAAGTTGAAGGTCACTACGAGGTCAAAGGTCACAGACAGGGGTCAATGAACTTTAAGGGCCCAATGTTCAGTTTTTTACAGCGCGTTTCGATTATGGCTCATAACTTTTGATCCCTATGTCCGTTTGTGACCAAACTTAGATGGTAAGATGTCCCTTGGGAAGATGAAGTTCATCACAAGGTTAAAGGTCACAGACAGGGGTCAACGAACTTTACGGGTCCAGTGTCAAGTTTTTACAGCGTGTTTCGGTTATGGCTCATAACTTTTGATCCATATGTCCATTTGTGACCAAACTTGGCTGGTACAGCTGTAAATGTCCCTTGGGGAGTTGAAGGTCACAAGGTCAAAGGTCATAGGTAGGGTCAATGAACTTCTGGGATTTAGAAAACATTAATTTCTTCTATGCGACTGGGCCAGACACATGTTGGCACTTGCCTTGTTTTGTATAAAGCCAGCTTGAACACAGTGTAGAATTGCCCTTTTTTTTTAGATTATGATACATTTGTACATAACTTTGATCTGGTACATTGTTTTAAATCTGCACCCTCATTGTTGGTAACTAGTGTTGAATGTTAGCCAAAGTGTGATTCAGGCCAAGAGAGTGAAGTCATCGTGTGCTGCCCTATTGTGTTCAGGAGCTATTCTGATAACATGCCAGGTTCATATCATTTACATGTACTCATGATGTAAAAATGACTACATGACTACCCAGTATGCTTGCAGTCGATGTTTGAGTACACCAGTAACACTTTATTAGTGTTGTAGGTATTCTTGACCAGCATAAATGCACAGAGATGAAAAATGCAGTTCAGTTTAGTATCAGTTTAGTAGAACTACTCGAGCAACACTTCTCTGTCAGCTTGTTATGGATTTTATAATCCTAGGCCTTATATTGCATCTTCAGATTCAGAGTGGTTATGTAAAAAGTAGAGTATATGTAGGCCCTTTTTCAAAAAAAGGTTTGTTTGTTTGTTGTTTGCCTGTATTCTTTTTAAAGCCATGGACCAAATATCATTTTTTTTAAGGTTCTGATGTTAAACCATACCTCTATAGAAAATTCAACAATAATATGATTTGGTATCAAATGAAAACATGCCCCTCAAACAAACAAACAAACAAACAAACAACACCCTAAAATGCCCAAAACAGAAAAACCACACTTATTTTGTATATGGTACGTCTATTCAGGGGATACCTCTTTGTAGAGCGGCAAATTTATAAATGCGCAAATGGTGTGATATTAGGTATCCTGGCAATTATAGTTGGCTTGTTACCAGGTTCATCCATCTATTTTTGTAACACAAATCAGGCAGTGATCACAATGCACTCATCAAGGCTGGATCCTAGCATGCTGGCAGTAGACATGCTGGCAGTAGGCATGCATGGTCACACAGGAAGCTTGCCCCATACATGCTTAAAGAGATCGTATAGTTTTGGTTGAGACATAATTTCAGGTTTCTAACATTTTTTTTGTTGAGATAATGAGAATTCTCTTATGAAATATGAAAGAGCATGTAATTCCATGTGGAATTCAATGTTTATTTGATAAAAATTGGTTTTGAAATGGCTGAGATATCCAAAACAGATCAATTCCATTAAAGTGTGGGACCCACACTTTTAAACGATCGCATTGTTTTACTTTGTTTTTGGATGTTTCAGCCATTCCAAACCCGATTTTCATCAAATAAACTTTGAATTCCTCTTAGAATGGTATGCTCTGTACTATTTCATAAGTGTTTTCTTGGTATCTCACAAAAAGATAAAAGCCCAATTCTCATCTCCACCAATACTGTACCATCCCTTTAATGCATGAAGGTCTATGTGTAATCATAGTCACTTCTAGTGCAATTAATAGAACCTGTCCAGCGTTTTTACACAGGAAACTTGCCCCCATACATGCTCTGCATGAAGGTCATTGTGTAATCACAGTCACTTCTAGTGCAATTAATAGAACCTGTCCAGTGTTTTTACAAGGATGACAATGCTGACACATGTTTGTGCACAATGACTCGAACAGGCAGGCCAACAGGGTACAGGACTTAAAGGGTGTACACATGAGAGAAAAGCCATTATGTGAATGATGACTTCCGTGAAAAAATTACTCGAATTACAATTTTTCTAGGACATGTGTATAGAAACTGGAATCATGATTCAAATCACAATCACAAATTCCAAATTCTACTCCGGAGGTTCAAAAATGAGTGAAAGAAATTACGAAAATCACAGTACTGATTCTCTTTTGTGTGCCTCAACCTCTAAAATGTGCTGTAGGAGGCAGAGCTCCTGACCATTTCCGCAAATAAACCGCCCACCACATGTGTTTCAAAAGTTTGTACTAGTGGTTGATACAAAGCATGCTAAGAATGCAAGTTTGATTGACAAGGTACAGAGGAATAGGATTCAAATCATGGTTTCAAGGGTACCAAGTGTATGGTCCGATCATTCTTGTAATGAATTAAAATCATCATCCTAATCATCAGTCCAGTCACAAGTTTTCTCATGTGTGACCATTCGTAGTCAACGATTGTATTCCATATGAATTTTAATTGCCCCTCCTTCCCCCTCTCTTTCTCTCTCTTACACATACTCACACACACATGCACAAACATGACTTCAGTCTTTCAAACAGTGATGCTCACATGTATGTGTTTCCAGTTTCACAATCACTTTTTGTGTAAATTAGTCCAGAAATGATTTGAAACCATGCCTTTATGTGTATGTACAACAAACACATATGTACACATACACACACGTCTATGAAATGGTCTGCCCTTGGTGATATATTGAGAGCATACTCAGTTATGTTTATGTCTAGTGTGTGAGTCATGTTTTGATGACGAATCAAGAGTTCAGAGAGGTAATAGAAAACAAATTGCTGAATGAGCATAAAAGCAGCCATGAGGTGAGCATCGCTGTAGAGAAGAACGGTCCATAGTGGTTATGTGCAGCAAAGGAGAACAATTGTTTATTTTTCCTTGTGTTGGAATAGGGTGAACCTGTGAGCAGTGGGACATCATACATGTCTGCTCGTGAGGGTGTGATTTATGAAGCACTCCCTCTCCCACTCCCTGAGAATGGTGCGTGTCAACAAATTCCTGTGGTACTTTATATGCTAATTCATATGGTCGTATATCTATGGGGTCATCTCTCTTTTTTTTTTTTTTTTTTTTTTGTATCCTACACTGAGGATGCGTTCATCAACTCACTTGTGGCCTAGAATTAATGCTTCCAAACAACTTTCAGGGAGATTTGGGCAGATAACAGATGCAAAGTTGTTTTCATTAAATGGAGCTAGATGCCTTTCTGAAATGTGGAAAAAAGTGCGATCACAAACAAGAAACATGTTTCTGTGGAGATGGTAAAACAAAGTCATTTAGAAATGCATTTCTATTGTACTTCCTTTCCTACATAGATTTTTTCTACATTTTTATGCCTCCATTTTGTGATAAAAATATTACAAGAACTAGTTACATCAGTGACTTATGTGGCATTATGCACATCCCGCACTTACCACCATCATCATGTTTACTTATGTTACACAACCAGCCACATTGAGTGCCAAATTTCACAAGCAGTCAAGACCATGTCCAAATGTCTGTACCTTTTCACTCCGAAGTTTGAATGCGTTATACATCTTTGCTATGCATTCAGTGAAAGCGGTAACTCTTGAAACCGAGTCGTATGGTGTACAGTGGGATTTGGACTGGAATACGAAGAGGATCATCTCTCATTGCTTCGTGAGGTAGGGAATTCTGTTGGCAGCGTTTAGGGATTAGTGCGGTAGGTTGTCACTCATCTGCAGGGAGGCAAAACAATTCAGCTGGTGTTAACAAGTGGAAAAAAGAGAGCCTAGCAAGTGTTTTCCGAACCTGCGTTTCTCGACTGCATCGAGCGCTTGTAAAGCCTGAATATTTCAGCGTGCTGAATTTGCTTTGCTGGCAAGATGGTGGTGTCACCGAGATAATTCAGGAGTAAGAACACTGTGTATTCAAAGCAAGCAGTGATGCGTCTTTTTTGTATGTGGATGAGCTGCTATAGGATTTGTTTGAAGGAAGTGGGGGGGGGGGGAGGGGTGTGAGGGATAAAGCAGACACAAACTGTAAGCATGTCCGATCAAAGGCAAGATGAGCAGGGACCACTCAAGAGCGTGAGAATCCATTTAGATTTTAGCCTTGTTTCAAGTGAAATGGACATTTAAGTAAAACTAACCATAAAACCAGAAATTTTCGTGGGCATGAAATTTTCATGAATTTCACAAGGAGCCAACATTCGCAAAATTGGAATGCATGCAAAAGTTCTTGTCTGTTCTACATGCATTGGATGCCAGCACCAATTTGCGAAAATTTCTTGCAGCAAAAAAGGGCGGCCAGCTTCTAGTCACAAAAATTTCATGCTGCAAATATTCTTGGCTTTACAGGAATAGTTGAAGAAGGGGATAAGTAGGGAAGGGGGGGGGGGATGGGGTGAACGGAGGTATTGTTGGTACTTAACCAGCAAGCTCCTGGGGTGGTGCAGCTTGTCATCCTGCCAACAGCATGCTTGCATGCATGATTTATAATCTGCAAGGAGACTCACTCTCCCTACTCTGCTCATTGATTATGTATCAACAGACAAGGTAAGACGTGCTGTCTGAGTTTCAAAGTCTCGCTTTAGTCTTTCTTTTTTGGTAAGTATCCATCTTTGTGAGAGGTCTGGTGGACACTGATGGCTGATGGACATACAGTCACAGGCCATCATTGCATCATGTATTATTTAAAGTACTTGATGCAGTTTGTAAATGAAAGTTGAATGTTGTGCTCAAAAAGGTGCGCAGAAGTGCAAGGCATGTATGTGGTAACTTTCATATCCTTTCCTGGCCCCGTATCGTTTTCGAATTTCATCTCAGGATTTGTGACTTATACACAACAGTTTAGTCATAACAACGACATATGTGAGTCTGAAATAAAAATCCAGGGCATATTGCAACTCTATTGTGCTGTAAAAGATATCTCGCGTTCTTCACACCTGCAAACAATAGATGTATGGGCGCCAACTTCCACTTTTATCTCCCGTGAAAAACAGAGCACAGAAGGATTGTTGGCATAGGCATCTGCACTGTGTCTGCACTCCCAGTTGAGAGTTATGTTAAAGCTTACCACATTTTGGACAAACACAAGAGGAGGAACATACTTACTCCCTGGTGCACATTTTTTAGGATGTAGGGAACCGTCGATTCTGTTACCAGTGCAAGATTTTCCTCATTAGATCCAGTGCCTTTCCGCCATATCCCTCAAGCCCCTGCCCCCCCCCCCCAAAAAAAAAAAAAAGAAAAGAGAAATGGGGAAAAGAAAATAGGGTAACAGCACCATGACTGTCTTTGGCTTGGCGTGTGTAGCTAGGGTTACTCGCCTATGCCCATGTCGCTTGATGAAGTCAGTCACGCACCTGCCGTGTGCTCATCACGCCCCGGAGAAACAAGCGGGTAGCATAACATTCGGGTCACGACGCCACATCTCCCTGCCGAAAGTCCTAACAGAAATCCGCCAGAGATGCAGTAGTCTGTCACACGGCAGACTTGTGTTCGGTTCCTGAACCATCTTGCATAATTTGCTGGCATTTCAAAGACACTGTGCCAGATGCTGCGCAATTTTATGCTTTCCTAAACTACCCCAATTTTCACCTTGTTTTCGGCTTCAGGTAGATACCTAATGGTGTGTTTGATCTTGTTGCTCAAGTTCATATTTCATTGATGAAATTATAAAAAATTGTTTGTAAATGGGTCATTCAATGGACTTAATGTGTCCAATTCCATATTAACGAGGAGATTATAGTTTGTGTGTATACCTGTACACATCTCTGATATTTGATAACTCTTTAACCTCAACCCCTGTTAGTTCAGATTTTACCTTTAAGATTATGACTAAAAGGTATATAGATTTAAAGAAAAAAACAAAACACACACACACACATAAAACTGTTCACAGAAGTTGCTGCATCAATAACAATAAAACATAGATGGCCTGGCACTTTCCCACTGATTAGTGACTTTGTCCAGAGTGCAGTATCCAGAGTGCAGTATCCAATGGCACAAAGAATTATGGCTAAGACACTGTCCCTAGCACTGATGGATGTCATATCATTTGCATTCAACAGTAGCAGTGGAGGGGGTCATTGGGGAGATTATCTGATCAAAGCGTAATGTGCGTCAGACAGAGAGAGACCATCACTACCACATATTAAGCAGGTAATCAGATGAGTATACTGCCAGCTTGGGAAATCTGGCTCCACGAAGGGCGAAGAAGTAGGAGAAGAAAACGAGAGTGCATTCTTTGCATCCGCCTTTTGGAGCGTGCCATCAATTTCATCAATTCCATCAAATTTTCAAAGCTGGGTTCAAATGCAGTCAAATATGAACTGGGGGGAGAGAAATTCCCAGGCGGGACCCCGCAATTTTACAAATTTATGCTTCCCTACATCGTCAGACACTCGTAGACTGATTATCTCAAGCATCATTGGATATTTAACGGATGAACTCACACGAGGGTAGCGCCTTTGATCCGCAGTAGATGCCGACATGGCAGAGTGGGCATCCGAATTTGTATTACGTCAAACATGAATATTATGTGTGCTGCGTGCAACATAACTGATTTAACAGTGATGTCATTTTAATGGTAATGGAAACCGTGACATCAATATTTCATAGATGCAATTTCAGGACTTTTTCCCTCTTCCTTATACACATGGAAGAGCTGTTGAAGGTGGAAGTGATGAATAGATCAAGGCCATACTCCACATTTTGTGGCTGACAAAAGGGCTTTCCTGAAGAAGTACAATTCGTCTTGATCTTCAACAAAATGTTCATGTGCCTGAGTTTGAATAGCAGAGACCATGAATGATACCAGAATTACCAAATAGAACATCGTTTTGAAAGTGCGCAGTTAGATAATGCAAATGTTTGTAGTATTTGTTGTGATGGTGTGCTCAACATGATTTATCTGTATTTAAAGAATTTAGATAATGATGGAAATATACGTGAGTTTTTCATTCTCAAACTACAACTGTAGAATGATGATGAAGGATTTTTCAATCATATACCCTTGGAGATGTGGATTTCTTTTGGTAAAATTTGAGATTTTCAAGAGATCATTATCACAAACTGTCTTTTGATTTACAGTTTGAAATCTGAATTACTTATCAAGGGTTAAATTGGCAAACTTTAGAATGCCCAACTATTAGCTTTAATAGTTTCTTTGTGAACCTTCTTAGTGTAAAAACATTATCTGTTTCTCCTTCAACCCCCTCCCCATGTAGAATGTCAAACTGCTAGTTTCAATAACATCTTTGTGTACCTTTTTGGTACCAAAATATTATCTATGTTTCTCCCCTCATTCATGTTACAGTAATTCTGCTTCAAGATGAATTGTATGAAGTTCCTTGTTAATTCAACCTCCAATGTAATGTGGATTGTTTAGACAAACATAAGTGACATGAAAGTTATAAGTACTTTCAGTGAGGTGTGTTTGATTTAAAACCACTACTAGATGGCACTTACCTGTAACCAAGAGTATAGTATTTTGTAGCTTGGAGAAGCATTCATATCAGTTTAGGATTGCTGTTACTTTGATTTTAGAGAGCATTCTTGGTAAACCGTACTGTGACCCAGGTTATTCAGGTTTGGTATATCAAGGTTTGTATAAACATCATCCTGAATGCATATCAATGCAAAAGGAAGCAACTAAAACAACCAAAACAGAGCATCTTACCACAAGCCGAACACTGTTATCGAAGTATGCAGATCACGTGCACCGTAGTTTATTTGCCGGGGATGGCGTCGCCAAATCACTGCAATGCAAATAGCCCAAAGTTACTTCAAGTCCCATCAAGCCCTTCCGTCTCTCCATGCGTAAGTGAAGAGTGTCTGCCAGAAAGCTAGCAGTGCTTCTAGAGGTTAATGCGTCATCAGTGGTCGTGATGGACGAAAGTTTAGGGAAATAACTATTGTTGAGTACATTTTTTTCCCCCTCACTATCTGAAATGAAGTGGGCTGTTAGAGAATAAGAGTAATTGAGTGAAGCAGTGATAGCAATATCATTGGAGTAAATATAGCAAGGAGTTTTCAGACTCCTAAGTGAGGGGAAGTAAAGGCAAACATCGTGCTTTATTGAAGGGGGACATGGAATTGTTGTTTGTTAATGATTTAAAGGACAAGTTCACCTTCATAAACATAAGGATTGAGAGAATGCAGCAATATTAGTAGAACACATCAGTGAAAGTTTGAGGAAAATTAGACAATCGATGCAAAAGTTATGAATTTTTAAAATTTTTGTGTTGGAACCACTGGATGAAGAGACTACTAAGGCTCTTGATGTCATATGAGTACAACAGTATAAAGAAAATGTAAAGAAAATTCAACATATTTTCACTTTTTTCACATAATAAAAGAGCACTTGACTTGCCTCTTTCTAAAGACAATGGGAATAATATTACCCATAACATATGTCAGTAACAAGTCAAGGGAATGTGTACTCTTTTCAAAAGATGAAATTTTGTGAAATTCTCTTTATATTTTCCTTATATTGTTGCACGCATGTGACATCATACACTGCAGTAGTCTTCTCATCCAGCAGTGACTGCACAAAAACTTCAAAAATTCATAACTTTTGAACGGACTGTTCCGATTTTCCTCAAACGTTCAATGATGTGTTCTACTAATATTGCTACATTCTCTCAATCCTTATGTTAATGAAGGTGAACTTGTCCTTTAAGAGGGAAAGAAACATTTCAGAGATGATTCAAAAATGCCCTTGAAGACAGTGTACATTCACTTCTTATACAACATTACGTCAGATTTGTCAGATTTGCTCTTGACATATTATTACATATGGTGTCCACGATGGAAAAGAGATACTTGACACGCTTATGTCATGATTGAGATTGTTTTCCCCCAGATCGTTTTCCTAAGCAATTAGTCAGTTCAGATGAGTTGGTGTTCGGTGCTTTGAGGTGTTTCATAACAAGCGATTCCAGATATAAGATCCACCATCTTCTCTTTAAGCTGCTAACCATGGAGTGATATGCATGGGATGTGAAATGGGGACTGCTATGAGCAGATTACATTTACCCATTAACTCTCAGGTGAATTATGTCACATTAATTCTCATCTTGTGTCCATTAAATGTGCAATTCTGTATGGTGCTGCGTACCCTGATAGGCGAGGAAGATGAGAAGGAGGCAGTTAGCTATCTATATAAAAGCAGAAATTTACAAAAGTATACAAATTTGACAGAGAAACAAATTTAATCGTCTAAATGTGTCACCAATTTAAGAATTAGGCCACATAGATTTTGCAGTAACAAACTTGTACAAGGATTCTCTCAAACTGTAACACTATACACACATGTACATATTGGTGTCTATAAACAACAAATGGCTCAAATGAAAGGTTGTTTTTTTTTTCACTCTTACAAGATAGAGACAAAGAATGGTAGAAGTAATAATTGAAAGATATAGCATCACGCCACAGAAATGTGATTTTGTTGGACTTTATGAGCCAAGTCTGCTCAGCAGGGAAAGTGCATTGGTTTACTTCACCTTAGTCTTTGTCATCAGTCAGTGGTTCAATGAAGCGAATACAGTAGTTCATTGCCCCAGTGCCAGATCGATTCGTATGCCAACTGAATCATGTCCACCTATATGTTGAAGGTTGTGACTTGCATTGTATATTGAAGCATGTGGTACTTGTACATGTTGGGCCCATGATTAGGGAACACCTTTTGCAGTGGTTCTCTCATGAGAACTGTATAGGTTTATGGTCTCTGGCTTGAGTTTGCTGAAGAGATGAGCATTTTGCTCAGTTCTTTTAAGAGCTCAACCAAAGAAGACTAACTTAGCCGTCTTTGTCAGCAGTGCTATATGCAATGCACTGCAAAAATACCTACAGACGTGCATTTTGCTGTAAATATGCCCAGAAAACCTCTGAGGGCAAGTTGTCGCTGTCACGTTTTATGTATTTCTATCTGGGCGTTCCCGATCCGGAATCCGTTTCATGTGTGCTGGAGGCTCGAATATGAAGTTGTGTAAATTGATGCTTTGGTGGGTGCAGTGCACTCAAGGGGATGCCTCTAAAAGGTGTTAAATCTATCTCATTCAGGGTGCTTGAGAAGGACTGAGGGATGAAGGGGGGGGGGGGAAGGGAGGATCAAACACACACATAGACTGTGTTTAAGGATGTAACTTGGATTTGGCACGTTCAACTGTGAGAAGAGACTGATTGGTGATGATGAGATGGTAGAGAGATGCGCATAATTGGGTTTCTGCATTAAATAGAACAAGTGAGATAGAGAAAAGAGCAAGGGAATGCATGGAAGATTGTCCAACATTTTTGATGAAGAGAGAATGAGCCCTGAAATTATAGATGAGAAAGTATCGAAAATACAGGAAATGACATCAAGGACAAAGTAACAGACAGACAAAATATCACACACATACTCAGTATGTATTTATTCGTACATACGCCCATGCATACATATACAGGAATCTGGATTTAGAGACAGACGAGACAGACAGACAGACAGACAGAGATGAGTAGATTTGCTGCCATCTTTGGTAGATGTAGAAGTATTGAGTCTTGTGATATGCAAGAACACATTTGAATTGAGAACCATGATACTACTCTTATTGATATGTACAGTTCAATGTAACTCCGGAAATCAATCTATCTCCAATATAAAGTTATTGGTGAATTTACCAATTTAATGAACTTGTTGTTTCTGTCTTTGTTAGATTTTATCAAGGTGACAAGTTGATATCTTTTGCGAAACATGTAGGGAAATTCCATGTGAGCTTGCATATTCAGGAATACGGTCTATCTAATGACCGTAAGCCCTTCTTCATTATGCCACCATCATTTTGATGAAATGCTTCAATGTCTTGTGATTGAGAAATGAGTTTTCTGCCGCAATGCCTTGACCGGATGAAGGCTTCATCCACATCCAAACCTTCCCTTTCCTCCCCCCCCCCCCCCCCCCTTCGTACCCGGAGGTGACGACTAATGCACTTTGATGTCCTATGATCGTACAGAGATGCATCGCCCCCTGGCAGTTTCCCAGACACTTCCGCACGGTGACAAGTCCTTTTCAATGTTTAATGCCTCTCTTGCTTTTTTCCCCTTTTTCCTTTCTCCTCTCTGATCTGCAGCGCAAGATGGCCAGGAACTACTCAAAATTGAGAAGGTGAAACTTTTAAGAAATGACAAGAGACAAGGTAAGATGTTTGCCCAGCGACTAACGGGGATGCTTCCTTATCCCCCTCCCCCTTCTTCTTCTTCTTTCTCTGGTCTGGATTAGAGTCTAATGTGTTTGCTTCTTCCCAGTGCAGTCCTAGTGTAAACTAGTTTCATAGGTACTTGATGGGTTCTGAATTAATGGGAATTTGTGTGGGCTCTCAGCATTCATTCAATTTTACTCCTCTAATGCAGAATTTAAGGCAGTAGTCCTAATATAGAAAGCGGTGAAGAAGACACTGGAGCAATAAAGCTTGAAAGAAGGCTGAATTTAGGAAATGTGCAGTTCTTGGAATGCTGATAAAGTAGTATCTGATTTTACAGAAAGTATTACTCATCATGTGAAATGTCTGCTTTAATTTTGTTTTTACTTTCATTTCAGTAAAACTGAACTTTTTGAGCACCTTAATCATCATTACAGTTCCGTCATTAATGCATGCTTCAATGTTCCAATGGTCATGGTCAGATCTGAATTGATGAAAATCTGGAGGACCTGCAAAATAAATGTGTATATGTTTGTATAATAATTAATTATTGATTATTGTACTGTTCTCAATGACAACGTATTTTTTATGTACTTGCAGATATAAAGTTATATTGGAAATTTTCTTTGTGAATCTGTGTTTTGAAAGGTCAACAATACCTATTTTAAGGCTTTGTGTGTGTATTGCAAGTCTGTTGGATATTACCAGACTACTGAGGGAGAAAACAAAAATCAAGTAGGCAAGATTGCGACCGCCAAAGTGCACGTCAAGTACTTCTCTGTTTCATTTTCTCTAAAGCCCATATTCCTGCGAAAGACAAATGAAAAGAGGAAAGATGAGTATTATGTAGCTTGATGCAAAAAGCAAGGAAAATCAAAGCCAAACCCGAATGTATGACACAAAGCTGAATGAGGGGGATGAGAAATTGGATACAAAATCCCAGACGAGTGCCATCTTCGGAGACATGGTGAGAGCTTTTTTCGCTGCGCGGCGGTGGGCGATGGGGCTTTCTTGCTCTCCCCGCGTCCGTGTTGATGGGCTTGTAGGGGGAAGGTTGGATGGCCCATTATGATGAAGTGTTTGGGGCTGTAAGGACCGTACACCACTCTAGCCTTCCCACGGTGCATCTCACGTTTCAAAACCCTTGCTCCTCGACCAGCGTCAGGGAACACCCATTTTTCATCGGGGTGAGAGATGACGGGAAGAAATCATAGACACATGCCTCCGAGGCTCGTTGCACCTCGTCTCTTTTCCCCTTTTCATTTCATTCGCTGCCATCTCAAGAAATGACGAATGTCATTCTCAAAATGGGAGCCAAAGCGTGATAAATCTGTCCCGAAATAGAAATCTAGAAACTGCAGAAATGAGAGGAAAGGAGTTCGGATTTCTGAATGTTGTATGTGGTGCACTTCATTCTACGAGTATCGGTGGTTTTGTAAGGACCTATTGGCAGATAAAGCAAAAACAAGGGAAAATGAGTAGAAACCTTCAGTGCATCTATGCTGGCTTTTGAGCTGGGGCATTTCATTGCAAATCATGTATACAGTGTAATTGTAGAGATTAAAAGTTCCTTCAAAAATGTCTTGTACACAAATCTTAGCAGAAAAAAAAGGATATATATATATATATATATATATATATATATACATATATTGAATTGAATTGAATTGAATTTATTTATTTATATTATATATATATATATATATATATATATAGAGAGAGAGAGAGAGAGAGAGATATAGATATAGATGATATATATATATCTGCTTGCTACGTTCATGAAAGTAACTATTATTTCTTGCCAGTGAAAGAGAAATAAACCATGAAGAGGTTTTTTTTTTTGTGAGTGTATGTGTATCAAATCGCTAGAATGATGCAGCAAAAGTTAATAGAAAAATGAGCAAAATGGGGAAATTGTTAGCAAAGTTGTCCCCATTTTCTGAAAGACTGGAGACTATCGAAAACAAAAATGAAAAACTAATCTAGCAGGGCTTTGAAATTCTGAGAATTCACCCAGAATATTAAAACTGCAATGAAAAAACGAGACATGAAAACTCGTCACATTGAGGACGAGTTAGGTGATACGCTTGTGGTCATCAGATGACAGTCATCTGTGATCGACAAAGAAAAGAATGTGATATAGGCACCTTGAAGTTATATTGAGCGTGCATGCGAAACCGTTTCTGTAACCACTCGGCCACGGGTCATCCACGGAAATGGTAAGACAAAAAAAAAAACAAAAAAACAATGTATAGATATAACAGGGGGAAAGTCAATGCCCACTCAACTAACGTGGCCGTGTGAACATCTATTGCATTGCTAGACGGAAAAGCGGCCTTGTAACGACTGAGGTCGCTATGCCATTTCTGGCAACTTGGGAAAAATACGTCCCACAGACATAAAACCTATAATCGGCTGGTTTTGATACCTTGCCTTTAATCACAATTTTCAGTGTAATGACGTCATCAAATTACAAAACAATGACATGGTCTTGAAAGACAATTGTTCAAAGTACAACACCTCAGTCGTCGTCATTACATACTATGATCGGTTTGACAAAGTCAACCTGCAAAATTTTGCTGCAGTCGAAGCAATGTGGTCTCCAACACACAAAAAAGAGGGATATGGCGTGTGTGTGTGTCTGTGTGTGTGTATAGGTGCGTTTATATACGAACGTGATTTCTACATGGACGAATATGTAATACAAAATTGAAAAAAAAAAAACCCAGTAAAATAGCTAAGTATTTTGTTTCGTGATCTTGTGGGGTTCGAACCCGCAACCTCACGTCGCTGAGACGTCGCCTTTAACTACTCGGCCATACGTCTCGACGAGATAATATGGGGAACGTTACGGACTTGAAAGACAGTTGTTAAATATACAACACATTCATCCTACGTTGTCAGTTTGCTATTGACATGACGATCTATCAGATGCATATGAGGCAGGTATTAGTACCTGTATGAAATTATTATAGGCATGGTTATCAAATTCCCCTAAAATTTTCTTATAATTGCCCTATTTTTACACACAGTTATGCTATCCCTTTAAACTCGTCACAGTTTAATCAGAATCATTAACATCACACATTAGTACCATATTCAGTTCCATAGCTGATCACGTTTGCTAATTAATTAAGATTAATTGTCTAGAATGTGTCATATGGCCAACCTGTATACACACGTATATACACACACAATGCTAAATGTATGTATCAAACATCTGTAACACAACTTTGAACTAACTGTAGGAATTATCGCTGCACTTATCATCCATACTTTTTATCACTATCTGAAACTCCACAAAAACCAGTAATTGACAAATAATCATCAATACAGAAGACTGACTTAAAGGAACAATGCAAATACCTTTTTTGCAATGTATAGCTTGTTACATGTATAAATCAGCACAAAGTAACCACGACTACATTGTGTTACTGAATTGATATGAACAAATTTCATGTTGTTGCAATATACTATATCATTTTGAAAAGCCCAGCCTGCAAAATTTTGAAGCAGTCGAAGTAATGCAGCTTCCAACGCAAAACAAAGGTATACTGTGTGAGTGTGTGCGTATAGGTGTGTTTACATGCAAACATGGTTCTACATGGACGATGGTGTAGTACTCCATTGAAGAAAAAAAAGTAAAAAAAAGAAATAATTATTTTCTTTCGTGCTCTTGTGAGGATCGAACCCGTACGTGTGCTACCTCACGTTTCTGAGACGACGCCTCTAACCACTCGGCCATACGTCTCGACGATGATATTAGAGGAACGTAAACTTATGTACGTGAAAGGTGAATCAGGAATCGTTTCGTCCGCATTCCATTCTCATTTTCAGTTTTAAACTGCAAAATTATCAATCAGATGAGGAGATTTCAAAGAATAAAATGCATGATTACTGCAGCTTATTGTGTCAGCTACAACATACTAAAGTTTGAGAGGAAATGAAGCAAAATCAGCTGAGATAAAGGTGCTTAAACGTTGTTAAGTCAATGCATGGTTTAAAAAAAAATCACCTCCCGTAGACAATACACGTAAACTTGTCCGATTTTGCGTCTTTACCTTTAATCACAATTTAAGGTATGATGACGTCATCAAATATCAAAAGCATGACATGGACTTAAAAGGCAAATGTTCAAAGTACAACATATCTGAATTTGGGATAATATTGAGCTTAAACAACAGAGATACGAGCAAATGAATGTCAGAAACAGTACCTTCAAAAAATTAATTCCACTTTTTTGATTTCAGATGACGATATGATGACGTCATAATGAAATTATGGAAATAATGATACTTGAAACGTTATGTCCAATTTATATGCTTTTGTAATATGCAATAAAAACATAGGGTAACCTGACGTTTTAAAGAGCTAAGGCGAAATAAACAAAGACATGTTTTTTCACTATATTTGCACATAGACGCGCAGGCGAAATTTGAACTTTGACGCAAGTGCATTCCTTTGTTATTTGTCAGAATCGATCAGAAAGCAATGGATATTGTTACTCAAAGTATCAGGAATCCAAATCAGTCAAAAAAAGTGCATTTTCATATTACTGACGCGCTGTGCGCGCGAAAACGCGCGGACGGACGCGCACGCGCAAAATCGTTTGAAACGCTTAAAATTGTCTGAAACTTCGAGATTTCCCATTGGAAAGTTGTTTTGAGCCTTTTACAAGTTTGACGCGCGCTTACGCGTCCTAGATGACGTCCTAGGTAATTAGCATCAGAGAAAGAAAGATAGAGCGTGACCTGAACTTTATGTCCACAAAAAATGATACAGAAATGACCTTTAGTTATGAAGTTATGATCGATCATGTAACATGGTCCAAAAATCACAAAATGGCGCCTAGATGACGTCATAGAGACGTTACTGTCATGAAAACCTTATTGTGGCTAGATATTGTCATGAGACATGTTGACTGAAAATGTCATGTTACTTCGTAATGTCATTCTTGAGATATTGACGACACAAAATAGGCCAGAAAGAAAGAAGAATAAGAAAAAAGACAGATTTTGACAATCACAATAGGTGATACGCTAAAAGCGTATCACCTAATAAAAGCGTTTGTTTTCCCAGTTTTTTTTAACAACTACCTCTACCTATCAGCTGCCTGGAGATCAAGTGATCCATGCAGTAATATGAAAAAAAAAAAAATTGACTAGTTTAACTAATTTTGATATTTGGGTCACTCATCATTAGATCAATCTTCTTTGTAAATCATATACTATCTTCCAGAGAAAAGAAGGGGGAGGGGTAGAACTCGTACCATCACTGTCAAGGTTGTGTCTCATATAGATTCATGCAGTGAAGTAAAATATAGCAGTTACCTGTGGCCCCATGTTCTCTCATGTTGTGCAATATCTCCCAAGATGCAGGCCGGAATTTCAGCTTCCCTGGGGCAAGAGGGGTGGGGAGGAGGGGGGCATGAATATTTTCTTGTTCAGAATCGAGATTTGCAAATCATTGGTTTTGCCTGCTGGCCTACATCGATGCGATCTTGGCTGTGGCTTATCAAAATACGGCGTATATTGTCTTACCAAAGATTCAATTATGCCTTGTCTTGTGGACGGACCTCTCTTTTGAGTAGCACATTGTTTTTCTCTGCTTGCGAGGCGTGATGCCATCAGTATGGGAGTGCATAATGGTGACGGCGAGATTAGAGACGAGATCACGCGGTAGATGTCGGGGGTTAGGATCGAAATTGAGGACAAACCGGGTGCTCAGAAGATGAACAAATAGCCGACCACCCTCGGGGCATAGAGCAGCCAGGAAGGCACGGTGTAGTTTAAGCCGAATTGTAGGCACCCGACCCATATAATCCCTAGTATCTTCCGATCCCTTTACATTTGTTACGTTGATAATGCTCGGATGATGCAGTGGTGGAAAGATTGAGTGCATTAATGCGTGCAGTATCAGATGTTGCTGAACACTTTTGGTTTTTGCCAAAAGCATGACTTTCGCTGGGATTACAATCTCCCCTTTGTAAGTCATGATATTTGAGGATATGTCCTTCACAGCATCACCTACTGCAGGTAGAAGTTGAAGCTGTCATCATAGTAAACATTATCTGCACTACATATGATACAGCTTAAAATGGCATACCATAAAAGGCAAATGGGAATAGTGAAATGCAATATCACATCTATAACATCA
Source organism: Diadema setosum (assembly GCF_964275005.1). NCBI lineage: Eukaryota > Metazoa > Echinodermata > Echinoidea > Diadematoida > Diadematidae > Diadema > Diadema setosum. Next base: position 11,994,242 of record NC_092685.1, on the reverse strand, counting down.
CTTGAAACTTTTACAATGCCTGTAGATGATCATAAAAATGGTATAAAATTTGATTATAAGAAGTCGAGTCAACAGTAAAGTTGTCCCATGTACAGGGCAGTGAACATAAAATTGGATATCATGCCAGTGAGATTGGCTGACCGAAATTTTTTTTTTTTCTTCTTCAAAAGGACGTTGGAAATGATATTTCAAACTTGGAAAGTTTTTGAGTGATATACTTGAAAGTACCTGATGGCTCTAGAGAGCTAGCTCTGGAGGGATAATGCGATTCATGTCATCGAAATAGACACTTAATGAATTTCTGGCAGGCTCGCTGTCTGCAGGGAATGTGCCACTGAAATTGAGATCAGACCACCAGCAAATTTTGTCTTCATTTTTTTTTTTCTTTTTGAAAGGTAAGAGAACTTTCTTATTTGCTCTGAGTATGAAAGATGAGGGAGTCTTAAAGCGTCCGTGCTCCTTCCCTCTGTATCTCCGTGCAGGCTTGATACGATCACGGGTGCGAGGGGCGGACCTTGCCACGGGAGAGATTCTGACTTTCCTCGACAGCCACTGCGAATGTAATGAACACTGGCTGGAGCCGCTGGTGGCCAGAGTTAACGAGGTGAGTGGGCCCTGTGTTTGTTGTTGTTTAGGGTTTTGATGCTTCTTGTTTTGGTAGCCCTGTGTACCCCACCCTAGTCTACCTTTTCCTCTCTCTCTCTCTCTCTCTCTCTCTCTCTCTTTCCTCAGGGGTCGGGGGGGGGGGGGCTTGAAAATATGTGATAAGTCATCATTCAGCATCGTCCATGCATTTGTGCTTTATCAAACTTGTAGTGTGAGGAGTGCTCGGCAGAGGTGTTAATGTTGCCCCCGCGGCGTACAGGCTTGGCCAGAGATTTCCGTCTACCCCCCCCTCCCCCCCATAAAAGTGGGCACCCTCGGAAGTGTTAACTCTTTATGTGCCATGGTGTAAACCCCCTGTGTGCCACATTATTCTGAGACAGCAACAAAGTCATGCTTTGGGAAAACATTCTGTTTTTCAAATCTAATGTAATTTTTATAGATTTTTGTTTCCCTGGAAATGTAATGTGCAAAGTTGTAGAGAAAATGCCAAGCTTTACTTTGATGTGAATTGTATGACAAACCTATGATTGTTTTTCTTTCAAATGACCAGTTACTACATTATTGTATAGACATGACTTTAGCACGCAAAACAGTGATAGAAACTTAGAATTTACTCGCAAATCCAGCAGGAAACACCACGTGATCGTTCATCACTAAATAAAATACTTGAGCTACATGTGGCAAGAATGGAATCGCTAGAAATGCTTTCGTTGTACTGTGGCATTTGGCAATTGATCGATTGGCTTGGGCGGGTTTGTGCAGAATATGCAAATTTTGCATGCTGTTGACTGAGTAGGACGTACGAATGTGGCACATAAAGAGTTAAAGAGCATCTTCAGCTGCAAAAACTACACTGATAGTGTCAGTAGGAGTGCTGCTATTACCGTGAGGCAAGAAATGGCATCAGGAACACATTGCTTTTGAATAAAAGTATTCAATGATTATATAGCATTGAAATGTATTAAAATAGAGAACACACACCTCACTTGATGTACTTTTCCTTTAGTTGTCAGTAAATATCATCATAAATTTCATCAGATGGGCTTGTAATGTACTCTTTAGTGCTTGACAAGTCCACAATTTTGAGATGGATCAAGAAATCTGCACACGCGCACTCACACACTCACGCACACACACACACACACACACACACACACACAAAAAGTACCTTGAAACAAAGTACTCTTATAAAATTGAGTCCAGGAGAAAAGACACAGAAAACCTGAAAATTCAACCTGGCAAGCGGAGGTATGTCTTGAATGTCCATTCACATGGATTGAATGTGCCTGTTGTTATTTTTGCCATGAGTGTCAGCTTCCTAAAACCAGAACAACAGCACAAGTCCATTCAGATCTCCATTATGTATAAAGTGTGAATAGTTCCACCTCATTTTATACACAGGCTGTCTCTCTTGTTATGCTATGATATTGACCAACCCTCTATAAATATAACCAGGACACAAAGCAGTGATATTTGGGAATGACAGGGGCATCAGGGCATGAAAACATTATTCCACCTGAAATTCTGTGAATGGTAATGACCATAATTATATCCACTGCCCCCCCCCCCAAAAAAAAAGGGGAAAAAAAGTGCTCTGGAGGGATCTCTAATGTAAGGATCAACAGGATATGTCAGGGTCAAATATAGTGTATAATCCCACTTATGACTGTCACTGCCCCTTTCATCTGGCTCTGTGGCCTGGGTGTGCTTCAAAATGAGGGAAAAAAAGTGCATCACCTGGCTTCTGATGGCTCAGGATGACTTGCTTTATGTACATCTGTGTCCTTGTTTTTTTGTGTGTCGGTGATTGTCAGTACGTCTGTCCCCTGTTCAGACGCAAGAAGCCAGTTTATACCAAAACTCGATAAAGAAACAATGTATAAAATCTCATCGTATAGCCAGCAGACCGTTCAGACGCTAATCTCGACCGTTCTGGAAAATGTTGTATAGATGCACAGTTTCCCACTGCGCGTGTTGTTATGGTCATGACGTTGCTGCTAATAAGAGAAATGGGTCGCCTTTCGTGCATGCTCCATAAAGCCCTACCCAGTTATACATTCGAAGGTCGCCATAGGTTCAGACGCATATGGACATGATGGAATGCTGATTCGTTATCAAGATCTAGTTCGAAACGATGCTCTGACTGTCATTTCGTTATATATGTTGTTTCATTAGTCAGCATTCAGACGTATAAATTCATCGTATAGCTATACCATTTTGGAATAGCTATACCGTTTTAGTGTATTTTTTTTTTTTTTTTTTTTTTGCGTCTGAACACCCTGTAAGTCTGTATCAGGTTTTTTGACCTTACAAATGTAAACTTCTTATATTTTGAGGGGGTCAGATGTCAGCTGCTTGAGGTAAAGGTTATATTCCTGAATTTGAATTTTTTGGGATGAAATCCAATTTAAATTTTGGGCCTTATGGGAGTTTCAATAAGAAACGTTAATGCTGTAATATGAGTTTTGGTCAGACCATGTGATGCTCAAAGGTCACGGATCACAATACTGAATTCCAGTAAGAGAAATTAGAATAGGCCAAGTCATACCAGGATGAGCTAGACTCTTTGATAGGATAATGTGTAGAGTTGATGTTCAGCCATATATGCCTATAGTCAGAGATCAACGGCCTTGACAAAGTATGTTTGTCATCATGAGATACTGACAATTTGGCGCAAAAGTTAAACCCAATGGGAAGTAAGTGAATTTTATGACGACCAGTGCATTGTACAGCCATTGTAGTTATGATTTTTTATGCAAAAGCATCAATCAATATCACATGTTGCTGAAATTGATTTTTATGTGTTTTTTCAACTACCCCTGTGAAAATCAATTAAGGAAGTATGGTCTCCAAATAAAAATGTTGGAGTTTATGTGTAGGAGACTGTCAGAGACTGCTTCTGAATTTGAGAAAGCAGGAGGAGTAACTAAATTTCACGCCGTGAATATGTTCTACACGTCATATTTATTCTTTTGTAAGTGTATGATTTCACGCAGGGTTTTCATTTCTTCTTCATAAACTTTCCATTTCATTTCTCCAATAAAACCGTATTCCTCATATTTGGGAATTTAGTAAGCAGACATTCAGATGATTGTGGAAGACCAAGAAGAGCATGAGGTATAGTCATTAATGGGCATTCGCAAGATTTTGTGCACTCTCCCACTTCTGGTGGCACCTTGGTCCAGTACACTGTTAAGGACAGTTTGATGATGCCTTACTGAGAGGTTTAAAGGGCCACAAAGTAAATAAGTTGTCACAGCTACTCCAAAGCAGGATATTGGAGTGTACAGCCTTTCATTGCAGCATGAAAATTTTCTCGAAATTGCCACTGGCTTTCTCAATGCCTATAGTGTAAACAAAAACTTTTGCATGCATTCCATTTTGGGGAATCTTGACTTCGTGAAATTCAAATGCATGCAAAAATTATGGCTTTACAGTATGTTAGGCTGGGTTTGCATTAAAAAAAAAAAAAAAAAAAAAAATGTATCAGGTCAGAAATGGATTCACCTGCATGCTACACCTCCAGTTCCAGATAGGGCATTATCGCACAGTAACGTTCACATACTTAACACAGGCTGCCCCCTCCTCACTTATGAACAGCAACAACAACAAAATTCTCCCCCCCCCCCCAACCCAGCATTAATAGACATTCTGTGGCCTACGATTTAATCAATGTCACTTGTAAGTGCATCCTACATGATGTATGTATCTTAATGCACTCATCAAAGACAAGTGGGTTTCTATGTTTTATTAAGTTTTGTAGCCAGTCTTTGTTTTGATTATTCTGTAATGATGTTTGATCTATGCCAAAATGTAAATAACCCCATATTCAATCAACCTGAAACAAGCACACACACACACACACACACACACACACATAGTACACAGACAGACACACATACACACACACACACCCAATGACGGCCTCTAGCCAGTTCTGCAAAACGCTTCTGGGTTGAGTTATTGATTCTGTCAGTCAGTGGTGTTAGTGTACACAAGTAACTAAATCATTCTGTGTGCTGTTCCAACATGCAGAGACTTTGGCTAGCTTTGGAGTGCATTCCTTTTTTGTGATCAATTTTGTGATACGAACTGTTTATTTTGTACAAAATATTGATGACAAATTTGTCGTGTTGTACCCGATGCTTCATCCTGTTAATTCAGTAAAAATGGTATTTCTTAGAAATGTTTCCATGGTGTTGTCCCATCAAAGAATGTTCCTGTTTATCCAAGTCATTAAATTATGATTGCACAATACCTCATCCTGACTGTGAAGAGAATTTATATACCAAAAAAAGAGTGTACATGCAAAGAAAGTGCATTGAACAGAAATTATGTTTTATGCAACAGAGAATATGTGCAGAATATGCAGTTGGAGTCAGGCAAAGTCGAATACTGTAAAACATGATATATTCGCGGCATGAATTTTTCGCGAATTGGAGCCGACGGCCTTTTTTGCGGCATGAAAATTTCGCGAACTGCCACTGGCATTCATTGCACATAGTGTAGACAAGAACTTTCGCGTGCATTTTAATTTCGCGAATCCTGGCGCTCGCGAAATTTGCGAAATCAAAATGCATGCGAACATTCCTCGTTTTACAGTAGATGCAAATTATTTTGTTTTTTAATGCATTACTGGTGAAAACTATGCAAACTGATGCATCAAATATGAACAGATGCAGCAGAATCTGTAGGTAATCCATTTGGTTACCACTACCTGTCATTTGCTACTCTTGTGGTGGAAGTCATGCTTTGATAGTCTGCCCATGTATATTTTCTTTCTTTCTTTTTAGTGTGGGACATAAGCTGATGATGATGTGTATAATCATTAGAATCAAGATATTTTTATGGAGCTTAAAACCAAGAAAGAAGTGGTTTTAAAATTATTCCAGGAAAGTGAAGCAATATACAGCATTATTTCTTCTTTTTTTTCAAAATAAAATTTATTTTGAAATATCAAATGCAGCTTCATTGCAGGATACCCTTTTGCTACCTTTCTCCCCCAAAGAACACAGGACTTTTCCCTTCTATGCAAGCACATTTGCCCCACGGCAGAGTCTCATTTTCCTCGCAAGAGGTTATGATAATGTTTCACGATCTCGGGCCTTTTTATATGTAGTTCAGTATGCATTTCCACAACCTGATCATATCTGGAATGCCATCATGCGTGCAGTGATGTCAAATCCTCTATCCCAGCCTCTTCCCTCCACAGTCTTGGCTTTTTTCTTTTTTTCTTTTTCTTTTTTTTTTTTTTGCTTTCTCCACTGGTAGTATTGGAATATATGAGCACATAGAGTATATTTGATGCGGTTCCTTTTGAATCATATGGAAAGGTTGCGCATGCGATAAAAACTTCACCGACGGTCGAAGGGAAGTGCAAGAAAGAGTGAGGAATATATCCTATTTAGTGAGTCAGGAAGTCGTAGAAGGCCTGTGTTAATCTGGATAAACGCTCAAGAAAATCCACATGACCCATGCAGTACAACTGCCCGGATGCAGTGCACTTGTCAAATTTGTGTTTATCACTTCTCCAGTCTCTTGGCACAATCTGAGATGCCCAGTCCTAAAATAAAGATTGATCTGTTTTCCGGCAGCTTCAATTGTATACATGCACTTTGTCTGTTTCCATCTAATAGATCCCATGCTGACAGGTGTTCGGATGATTCGAGGCCAGTTAGAATACCGAGCATCAGTCATATTTGTTTATGCCGGGCATATTGTGAGCATAGACCTGTCATTAACTACCCACATCGCTTACATGGACTCTGTGGGGAGTTTGTTTATGAAGGCTTCAAATGTCGCAAGCTGCTTACGAAGATGTCAGTCTTCTTTTCCTTCTTGTTTTTAATAACAACCTACCCAATATGCTTTGTGCCTTTTGAGTTCAATCATGTTTATTCCTTCACCAACCATGATAAATCTAGCCAGTGACAGTAATAAGCTGTTTGGTGTAAACTTCCCCTTTTTGGTGATGTTAGTGTAGGTGTCCAGGCATGATGATGCTTTCATCAGCCATCTGTAATGGAGAAGGGAAGGAGGAGGAGGAAGAGGAGAAGGAGGAGGCGGTTGGGGGGGGGGGGGGGTCATGGTGGGAAAATTAGGATGATGAAGGAGAGAGGGTGGTGAAAGTTATTGGCTGTGTGATATTGCCCTGTGTTTACACTGACAGAAGTCATTGATTAGCAATTCTATAAACAATGTCACTCTGTGCAGGATTACCGAGCTGTGGTCAGCCCTATCATCGACGTCATCAACATGGACAACTTCCACTACGTGGCGGCCTCAGCGGACTTAAAGGGCGGCTTTGACTGGAACCTCGTCTTCAAGTGGGACTACATGACGCAGGCGGAGCGCAACAGCCGCCGGTCCAATCCGATCGCCCCCATCAGGTAAGTTTGCAGCGCTTTCCGGCACTCTTGCCGCCCTCGAAAAGTTGTACAGCTTCACGAGCAGCGTAGGGGTTAACTTTCTTCCTTTCATTTAGCAAGTAGACAGCACATTTAGGAGGAGAGATTTGGAGTGTTTGGTAAACAGGCAACGTTTTTCCCCCGACAATGTTCAGCTGTCCAGCAGTTGAGGGGCAAACACTCCAAGAGACGGACTGCTGTGATTTGGTGCGGCGTGCACTTTGAAAACTTTCCCCTCTCTCTCCGAGCCTTGCAGCTGACCCACAACCCTTTCAGTCAGTGTAGAATTTTTATTGGCAAATTTGCATTCATGTGGGATGTGTATCTCTTATGTAAAGAAAAGAACAAGACTTATGGTCCTCTCAAACTGACTAAAATGTGGATGTTGTGTAGTACATTATTTACTTTAGACAAGTGTACATACTCCTAAAGGATAAAGAGAAAAAATCACAATGAGATTCATCCATTATATAATGAAAAGGAAAAATTGATATCAATAAGCAATATGACGACAGTATTACAGCACTCTTGAAGATGCATTTTGTGTGATAAACTACATCTTTTTAGGAATGAAGTTTAATTCCCCAGTCACCATTCCAAATGCAAAATTATGATTGTGTGGGTTTCTGTGAAAACATACCTGCAATGTGACTACTAGAGTGTAGTTGCTTTGTGCAGCACACTTCAGCTCTGAAAATGGTCCTGTTCACACGTAACCCAAATTCGCAGTTTTGAAAATGGATGTGTGTATCACGGTGTGTGTGAATGGCACCTGAAGAAACCAACAATTCTTTTTAATCCCATAATGCAACTCGCCAAACATAGGTCCACTCATTTTGGCACCCTGGGTCATGCTCTGGTCATGCTCTGTGGAGATTCAAATTACAAAAATGTGTACTACATTTTGCAGCCAAGTGATGGTTTGTTTTGATTTGTTTTTTTGACTTGTTGTGAACAGTGGCAAGTAAATCAATTTTTGCATTTTTGCATTACGAAGCAAAAACCAATAACTCCCGTGTGTGAATGCAACTACATATGTAATGTGTGGTTTATTCTAAAAACACAGCAGGGAAAGCAAAATGGCAGTTGATAAACTTTGCAATCTTCTAGAAACTCAACTTCGTAAATGCGTGCGTAATCTGTTGTTTTAGAAGTATTGACAGGGCTGAGCAAATCGGTAGTCCAAACAATTTGTATTGTGCGGTTAGTGTGAAAGAAATACACACCCCTTAGCTGAATCAACAGGACATCTACTTCTCCAAACACTTTCTTAATAAAAATGGCTCGTGTAGAGAAAAAGAACCATAGCTACTCGTTATGTCAGACATTCATTGTCGAATACAAAATACACTGTATATGGGAAAAGGTAATTTGTTTTGAATTAAGTAAAAAACTTATGCCATAAGTTGCTATTACAATTCTTTCCACTTATTTTTCAAACTGTGCTTGATACCAATTTGCCTTTATTGTTCTCGCATTATAAAGCCTCGCTTGGCTGAGAAACTGGCCGGTAAATGTAATCCATGTCGGCTGATGCTAGATGTGTAGACTTACTTGGCGTGTTTGATTCAGCCAGTCACATAGGCCCTACATTTTCCTCCTGTTAAGTGAATAAAATTGCTGATAATCTGTCTCATGGAGTGCTTACAAAGCATCTGTCATTGCTACAAGAACGGCACATGTACTCCTGAAGGGAAGATGGCCTTTAAGTCTTTCTGCCTCTCCTCTGTGGGAGTCTTTTCTGAAGCATCATAGCATCATAAAAAGACGGAGAGATTATGAGGGGGCTTGATAGTAAAATCTCTCTTTTTCTTCGAATTTCTGAAATGAAATACGAAGTGGACGGCAAATTTTTGGAACAGAAAAACATGGTGTCCTTGTGGGTGCTAATAATTCGGTGAGACAGTACCTGGTGAAGTGGGAAAAGATGTCAACACTGAGCAGCCAGACACACATTTGCCTTTTGAGGAATCCCCCCCCCCCCCACCCTGCCCTTGACTTTCGAGGGAAATTCCACATACTTCCCCATGTTTGTGCATGCAGTGTGTAGGGTTGGAAGCTCTAGGAACAGGAAGGAAGCTTGTGATCCCCTGTTTATCCCCATACCCCCCCCCCCCCTTTACAGTTCTCAAGAGCAGCAGGAAAACTTGTGCAACACCCTGTTCGATGATAAACTTTTTTTGGGGGGGGTGGGGAGGGGGGGCCTTGTGAGGTAGTTGTCTTCCTTCAAGGTGTCAACATGAAGCCATACTGTCAAGATATGTTCCTCTAGATATGTTCTGTGAAATCCAGAGCATAATTCTAAAGATCGTTGAGAAGTGACACTGGGCTTCGTTTTATGAAAGTCTTATGAGAGACTTCATGAAATGGATTTAAAAGTCTCATGTAGCTACATATGAGGGTCTTTGGCCATTCTGTGATTTATGTAAAGACTTTTGTGTGATGACTTCATGAATCGGTCCCACGTCACTGATGTTGGTGTAACAGGGGGGTATCAAACAAGCGAGACACTGCACGTGCCTTCAAGTGCAGATGATGATTAGCACAAGCTTGTGTTTAGAGTCTGTCGTACACAACGTTTCTCCCCCTTCTTTCATGCGGGAAGATATTATGCGGGCTGCCTAATTGCCTTCGCTCCTCTGGAAAGAGCGCCATTATGATGTCTGCGTGCCCCCCTTCGGATATTGAGCGGAGGGGTAGAACTTGGTCGCCAGGCAAATCATCTTGACCCGAGATGACGGCTCCACTGGTGTTTACCCCTCACATTAACCGGGTTATGCAAACACCAAACTTCAGTGGGAGGAGATGGATGAGAAGGAGGAAGTCCCCTCGAAGTGATGTATCCAACCCCCTCCCCCTCCCCCTTTTCTAACTAGTCAGGCTCCACAAACTGTTGTTCCACGTTATTTGGCAGATCGGCAATTCATGGGTTTCTCGTGGACACAAAATGTCTGTGCTGTGGAGTAGGCAGGATCGTAAAACCAAATTGAAAGAGACAGTTATGTATAGAGGAAACATTAGTAAGGTTCTAGAGAGGGATTTAGATGAACACAAGCAGACAGACAGACAGACAAATGCTGAGCAGGCTGAATTATGAACCAAAGATGCATGTGAAGGAAAGTAAAGACAATAGGTCTGCTACAGATGAGAAGTATAGCTGAGTCTTCAGTGTAAAACTGTCAACAATTCTCCGGAACTCCATCCAAGCAGGTCCAGGAGGACACAGCCGCCATCACTGTGAACTGTATTACAGAACATGGGTCCATATCACTGTTCTGAATTGTTGGAGTGTATAAAAGTAGGCAAAATTAGACGTGAGGAAAGTGTTGGAATCTCCAGTGGAAACAAAATAATAATAATGATGATGATGATGATGATGATGATGATAATGTTGTTAATGATAATAGCAATATTAATAATGATAATAATAACAATAATAATGATAATAATGATGGTAATGATGATATTAATAATAATAATAATAATAATAATAATAATAATAATAATAATAATAACAATGATGCTAATAACAATAATGATAATAATAATAATAATAATAATAACAATAATAATAATAATAATAATAATAATAATAATAATAATAATAATAATAACAATAATGATAATAATAATGATAATGATAATAATAATGATAAAATCTATCAGATGCAATAAGTCACAACCAAGATGACTGTTCTCACGATAGTCACCTTCTGAAATACAGTACATCAAGAAAAATGATTTTGCTTTGAAAAACAAAATTGAGAGAATGAGTTTATATTCTCTATCTTATAGAATGCTCTTTCTGCCTGTGCATTAAATTAATGAGGATGTGTTATTGATTGTCAGACATAAAGACAAACATTGTTTTATCATAATGCATCATGATCACTTGTGTCGTCACCCAAATGTAGAGAAATTAAGAATAGAAAACTTCTATGATTTATCATTCATATGTATGTTCTGGTTTCACATGGAAGCGCATAGTTTTGGAATGGAGAAACCTTTTGCGTATGTCTCCATGTGTGTGTGTTTGTGTGTATGTGCTAGTGTAGCAGGCAAGAGAGTAATGGCCTAAGCTAGATTAGTCAACTTTACAACACTCAATAGGCTTACATTTGATTCATAATATTCATAGTCGACATAAGTGGCGCTGCTGCCCCCGCAGGGAAAAGGGGAGAGTAGGGACAAAAGAAAAATGTAATTGAAATATTTCGGGCTCCTGCCTGATGCGTAAATTAATTCCCATGTGGAAATTATCCTGCTTCAATAGGCATATCCAGTGATAGGCTCCCGTCTCTGGAGCTTCGGCGAATAATTCCCGCTGAATCGGAGTAAAGGATTTGCCCCAGGTGTGTAATTGAGGGTGAGATTAGGATAGCTCTATTCCCATGAGGCCCACGCATTTGCTAGCGAGGAATTGATGTAAAACCTTTAAAATGCCAGCATTTCATAAATATCGCTTGCACACACACATTCATCACTGAGAGCCGTGAGGTACTGGAAGTACTTACGGGTTTAATCAGTAGCGCAAAGCTACTGTAAATCTGAACTGTACATTTTCATTCACAGATATTTGTGTGTTAAAAAGAGTTTTCCACTGTTCAAAGAGAACTTGTTCAATGATGAGTGATTGGGGTTACTGGATGGGTTTTTCATGATTCAGTGAAATGTGCAGATGACATTTCTATATGCAGCACTCTCAAGATCAAAAGAGATACAAGTGTTAATTTGCCAAGTTTTAAGTGACATCAAATTGTAAATGGAAGTGAATGATTCTCCAGCCATATTTGTTAGTATTTCCTGGATTTAACTCAAAAGCAGAACTGTGTAGTACATCCTGATTACTTTTTAAAAATAGGAATATTTTGCATCCCATCAATAGCAAATGGCAGGAGCAGCCCAAACTCTGCTTCCTGTCTGCTGAATTTTGAAATTTGGGTTCTGGTCCTGATTGCGACCTGAAATAACGCATTATTTTGAATGCAGTGAGACTGCTATTGATTTTAAAAATTGGAAGCAATCTGAAGTGATGTTTTAAATCAGCAATGGAAAACAAAAAGAAGTTATGCATGTATCAAGTGTTGCTGGCATGCTCAAATCCACATGGGCAGAGTTTTGAAGGCATTCATATTGTCCGTTATCACTCATCTCATACACTTTGATGTACTGATTTATTGTTATCCCATGTGTGCATGACCTGTGATAGTATAATAGAGCTTTCCAAAACTCTGAACGACCGAGTAGCAGTATGATCACTGAACAACTGATTTTGTGTAGAGGAACAATTGACTATCATGACTGTTGCAATACACACAGAGCCTTTTATTTTTGTATCATTTTTTTTTCTCATTTATTCCTCTCCTGCCGTCTTTCTTCCTGTGTTTCGTTGTGCTTTATGGTTTGTTTTGGCTTTTTGCCATGTGTCAGTGTAGCTTCTCCTGTGCCAAGTGAAATATATCTTTTGAAGATGGATATTGAAGACTGTGAGACAAAGCCGCACATGATTGCAATAGGTGGAGAGATCAATGATTAATTAATGATACGAGCCTAATGGAAAACGGGTGGCCCATTCTCATTGGGAAATTCTGCCACATACAACAATTGCAATGTTTGAGCATTCCATCTACATAGACTGTAAATAAGACTACACATGTGTACCTCAATGATGTGGCACTGTAAATGAATCATGAGTATTAACACACATGCCCAGTTAGTGACAGTCTGTGTGTATGCACTGAACTATGATCATTATGGAATGTAGCCTGGCTGGCTGACTGCACATTTTGCATTAGTATTATGTAAAAACATGTTCAGGCTCATGACTTTCAAGTACCGGGTAGGTTTGACTTTCAAGTACTGGGTAGGTTGTTTTTTTTTTTCCCCTCCACACGTAAATTAAACTCTCAGTGCTCTGTTTATTTGAATTCCCTTCTTTTAAGGCAACTTGAATATCAACTAATGTTTCTCTTTAAGGTTTATCTTTCAGAGGTTGATATGTGCAGTTGAAACATTATACCATGTAGCATCCTGTAATGGCTTTCTTTTGCAATTTGAGCTAGGGCTCTGTTTTTGTTTTTTTGTTTTTTGCTCTTTTCAATATTGCTTTTTTAATTAATTTCATTCCATGCTGTGTTGGCCTTGACAAGAGTGCTCGTCACGGGCACTTCATAATGCAGTACCACCATCTCAAGGAGGGTGCAATATATTATGTTTCTGTTTAGGAAGATAATATGCAGTGTTAGTTTTCATCAGGGAGGGAAGGAATGATTAGGTGAAATGACAAACCTTTCATTATTCTGAAGCATGATCTGCAGGAGTTATTCAAAATGCAGCAGCATCGTTGAAATGGAAGTTTCCATGCATTTCTTTCAAGATGAAAGTCACCCAAAAATAAAAGCATAAGAATTTTTGCTTATTATCTTTAGAATGGAAATTTCCATGCATTTCTTGCAAGATGAAACTCACCCAAAAATAAAAGCATAAGAATTTTTGCTAAATTGTATTGCCCGTTTTTGTTATTTGTAGTTTTCTTCACGTTCACTAGTCCTGTAGCATGTAATGTGGATCTGTTACCTTTTACCATAGTACATGTATGTATTGCCGAATCCTTGATCACCATTGCAGCAGTGAGCTCTTCAAAGCGCTCATTCAATTGTTGTAACTGTCCTTGAAATTAAAATCACACAAAATTCATCCCACCCGTCCGACCGTGGCAAATTAATCAAAGGAAAGTTTCCGCTTTCCACAGTGCCCTAATCTGTAAATCATTGGTGATTTATCTCTATCTGTATCAATATGTCTTGACTTTGTCTTTGACCAAGAGATGCACAGGTCCCAAAAGCTATGCCAACTTCCGACCCAAAGCAAACCCCAGAGTTGTTTACAATCATGGGAATTCAAAAGGATGGTAGGGACAGATAAACTAGCCAGAGAGGTAGACCTGTCACTGTCAGACCTGTAAATGTATCTTTTCAAGCACATGTCACAATTTTGCACCAAAGACACTGAAATGAATTCATCATCATCAACAACAACAACAACAAATAATAATAATAATAATGGTAAATAATGATGACTGCAACTTCATAAGAAGTAGTTAGGTGTTGTGGATGTGTAAATTCATCGGATAAAAGTCATCATATTTGCAGTCTAGGCATGCTTTCTCCCAAATCTGGAGGGACTGATGCCTGTTGCTGCAGATAAACAAAATGTGCAGCTGTGTGGTAAAACCGCACGTGCAGAGTTTGTTAGTTAGTTGGTTGTTTGTTTGTTTGTTTGTTTGTTTTGAGGGGGAGGGAGTCATCTTGCAGATTTCAGATTGTTGAAGTGAAAGGAGTTGGCTCACATGGACACAAATACATGGAACGACACTGAATCTGTTAATTTCACAGAAACTTTTACTTTGCTGTAGAATTTTGAACACAGATATCAATGGAAAATTATGAATAGGTTTGACACTTTGAAGGCCCACACTCTATTAAAGAAATGTTGTTAACCTTTGAAAGATATTACTGTTATCCCTACCGAGATGGCCTGCTGATGGTCACAGTACCGTCACAGTAACACCTCCCTGCACACACTCGGTGGAGCTATGGATTTGTGGAAATTATGAGCGAATACGTAGATGTGAATATTGCAGTGGGAGAATGATGGGGTTACTACAATATGCCATTATGAGCCATTAAAATGAGCCCCCGTTTGAGCAGTTTGTTGTGCAGCATTGACGGAATCGTTAATAGATATTGGATATGTTAGTGACTGCAGAATGTCTCTCTGAGGATTGTGTTCTCAGAAAATTTAACATACACACACACATACACACGCAAAAAAAAAAAAAATGACTAAAAAATGTAAGATCATTCGCCTACAATGTACATTAGCTGTAGGGGTAGTGATCTCTGCTGACATTTCGCAGGCGACGCTGTGTCCCTTGAATTAATATCCGGGAAATTGTGAGGGTTGGAAAACGAAGGCTAACTCTTATTCATGACATATTTGAATATATCTATAGCCCACAGGAACCAGCCAAATTCCCAGACACAAAAAACTCTTTGAAGTTTCCCTGTCTATCATATCAGAAAAAGTCTGAAGAATTTTGGCAGGAATGATTGGGAAAGCAGAATTAAATCAGTATAGTAATGCACTACTTTTTCCATTTCAGGAGCAAAGACAAAACAAAGCAAACAAAACAAAAACTTACTCTACATTGTGTCTAGATACTTCTGAGTGGGTTTATAACCTTCTGTCTACATTACCTTGTGGAATTCTGTGTATCTTTAATTGTGGGTGGATATTTAATAGATGATTTCCCAAAGTCACTGAAAATATTTGTAATTATCATTACATCTTTTAAAACAAAAGATCTGGACAATTTTGCTCCAAATATGCCAATATTGCCAAAAAAAAAAAAAAAAAACACGGCTCCCAACTGGATTGGGTACAAGACAAGGTATCTGCTGTACAGTCTTGTTCTTAATTTTCCGCCATGAAACCTGGCCAACGAAAGCTACATAAATGGCAACTTTTTTGTGGATATTTGTGATGCTGATCAGGCGGAATCATGAATTTGTATGCATCGTTTGCTACAATGTCTCATCAAATTATGGATTCATGTTCATTATCTGGAAAGGAACAATGGCTTGATGATGAGCCAATCAAGGGTTTGAAAAGCAGGCTGATTAAATTCATCTCTCCCAATTACATGACCTCACAGTCGTGTGTGGTGGAGCAAATGCATTCTAGTCAAAATTGATTGGTCTTATTCTTTCCATGCATGGCATGCTATTTAGCCTTTCACACAACATTTGACATTTCAATGCATGTACAAGTGTGTGACAGCTCCTGTATTTACGTGGCTGCCTGTCACTCATACACCTTGACATGCCTTGACTCATGATATCACTTTTTAATGTTGATATCACTTTTTAATCTTCATATCATGTTCATAGATGCCAGGCTTCTAAGTTACAACAAATAACATGTGAATTGTAATCTGATATCATATCCAAATAGTCATTACTTGGATTAAGTTTAGCCTCAAGTTGTTATGTGCAGAGCTGTTTTACAGTCACATTACATTTTTTTCCCCCCAAATTTCTTGTAAGAAAAAGTCGAGATTGGACATCTCGCAATCTGCTTTCAACATTTATTTGAAGCAAGGTTATGTGGCAGGGCAATCAATTAAAGCACAGAATATTCCTTCAGGCAGATAAATTACTATTACCATGCAAAGACATGTTGCTTTTCTCATTTGCTGGGTAAGTAGAACAACAGGCATTTTGTTGTATTACCGCAAATTAAGGAGATCTTGAGGAAAGCTTGTTGGCAGATGCTTGTTTTTTTGTTTGTTTGTTTTTTTTTGTTTTTTTTTCCCCTCAAAGCATGAGATCATCATAAGCTCTGAGTTAGATATTTTTACAAAGGTAACTAAAATCCATTATGAGCTCAACATCTGTTGCTGGTTTTTGTTTTGTTTTGTTTTGTTTTGTTTTGTTTTGTTTTGTTCTTATTGCATACATATGTATTTGGGTACATTATATAGATGATGACTGGCGGGGGAAGGGAACATACCGAATGATCTACCCGAAGGGTTTGAAATGCTATTGAGGGAGGTTGTAAGTCGCGAGACGAAGTCGAGGGACTTATAGCCTCCCAAAATAGCATTTCAAACCCTGAGGGTCAAACGTTTGGTATGTTCCCGACAACAAAAGTCATCATCTGTTATATTATATGGGTTAGTCAAATACCATCATTGTCAATTGATTTCAGGCTCTGAAAGTGGCGCATCAAACCGTACACCGTACCTTATTGATATCACGGTTCGCCTAGCATAAAGGTCCAGCACGCGCACAACGCACTCGATCGCGCTAGCTTCCGCAGAGCCAAATTCACTGTGCGCGTGGGTATTTGTTACGTGAAAATGTTTTCCCATGGGAGAACATAACAAGAATGTTCGCCCATGGGCGAACATAACAAATGTACCTCCATCACGTGACTGTGTTTAGCCAATCACTAACCGGTATTTCACTAACCCATTTAATATTGTATCTTATTTCACTGTTGCGTCATTTCATCACTTTCTGATCACATACAAATCATTGTGATGTGGATTATGATTGTAGCTTCAAATCTTTAATAGCTTGAGCTTATTCTTGTCAAGACTTAATAACACCCACTTACGTGTAATACAGTCGTGGTTGTAATTTTTGTGGTGTAGCAGTTTTGTAAACACTTAGCCAGATTATATATACTTTCAAGATGTCATTCATTCTTTCACCTTTTCATGAATTGCTAAAATTACCTATTGCAGACATGTTTATGATATGTTTAGAAATAATACCATAGTTTGATTTTGTAACCACAAATGAAATTGTATGAGGAGAGAAGTTCGTAAAGATGATAGCAGCAGTAAACATCTATCTTTGTGAGTAACCCTGTATGGGAGCTAAGAGATTGACTGAATTTAAACAAACTGAAAGCCCGTGCCTGAGACATTGTGCCATGAGAACCACTCATACAGATTTGTGCATGTAGGACTACCCATGCATCATGTGATACCCCTTATGGTATTTAGTAATGTCGTAGTAACATAAAAGTTTTCATTACCAAGTTTTAATGCCCATAGATGCGATTCCAGCCCAGAGCCTTGCCAGTATAAGTGCTCTTAAGCTATGCATAAGCCCTAAATGTTAATGTAAAAAAATTAGTCAAGCCACAAGGTCATTTGGCACTACTATGAAGGCATGCATATTATAGGAAAAGTAATAGATGAGGCTTTGCGTGTGATTAGATTCATGAAAACACTGCTGGCTTTGATTATTTTTGCGATCATATTTATCCCACTCGCCCCTTTCCCTCCGATCATCGTCATTTCGTTGTAGGAGCACGGCCGAAACCTGTCAGGCGTGCAAGCCAGCCTCGCAGCAATGTTTAAGAAATGAGATGACAAACCTGTTCTGATGACTTTGTGGGCTGTGGGGAATGAGAGGCGGGGCCCGGTGGCGGTAGGACGTAACTTTCAGAGAGGAGTTGATGGCAGGTGGAAGGAACAGCTCATCTCTTTGGAGGAACTGGGAGAGGGCTGTGGTATCGATGGGGAGGTGATCTTAAATACTGCCTATCCCAACACTGTTTTTACTTTATGGGATCAAGAGACTAATTCCTTCCAGACACTGTGGTTTGTGTGGGTTTTTTTTTTTTTCTTCGCCTTACCCTCGATTTTTGTCTTCCCTTTTTTTTTTTATGCGAGGGTGGAGGAGGATATGGAATACATAGTTACATTGGAGCCCTTAGTCCTGACCAAGAAGTTTTGGGGATTGCACTGCCATTGAGTCGTGTACTGTGACTGCATATCACTTTCTTTGTGGCTTGGGTATTTGGTCCAGGCTCCGATTTGTGTTGTGAACTGTGAATGAGTGAAAAAAAGCCTTGTCTTCTTCTTCTTCCTCCTCCTCCTCTTCTTCTTCTTCTTCTTCTTCTACTGTATTCCAGCTTGAATGAAAACTCTTTTTCTTTTCTTTTCTTTTTTTATAAAGTGGCCCAATCTAGTAAGTTTGACAAGATAAAGTTATCTATTTTCAACAGTCATGGTTTTGCAGAGATGAATACTTTCACCAATCTTCCAGACTGAAAACTTTCACGTCAAATGATGAATGTCCAGTTCTTTGCCGAAGGAGATACGATTTGCGGCCGATATGATATTCCTCTTTGAGTGACGTCCGATGCTTCCAACATTGTGGGGGTGAGGATAACGCATTATGGAAAATATTACTATTGCCCAGTCAAGCAAGAAGCCCCCCCCCCCCCCCCTTCCTATTTTGCTTACCCTGAGGAAGAAATTATCAGTTGCCAGGGCAAGTTGGGATGTTGGTTTGAAGAAGCCCCAGGCAGAGGATGGTATCAACAAATGTGACAATCCTCCAGTGTGCGAGTCTCATCAACGTGAAGAAATTGTGATTTCGAAGAAAGGCGACCGTTGCTGGATGCGTGCATATTTTCTTTTCATTTTCGGTCCATCATCTTCCGCTAAACTATTTTTGGAAAGAAAAAAAAAAATGTTATTGCTGAATTTCAGGGAGAAGGATCCACCTTATCCAGATATGTTGACAGAACTAGGCCGGGCATGCATTTCTTCTTGATTTCCCAACAGCGGGGTTGTACACGGAGACAGATTTGTTTTCTTTTTTAGCGTCAGTGAAACCGAAAAAGGGCCATGAAGCTTGCCTCTCTGCGCACCCACCTGCCTTGATTAGATAATGGAAGCCATCACTAGCATTGTTGCCGAGGTGATGAGAATTTGATCCTGATGGTCTTAACCCGCAGTGCCCTGTCGGTACAGGCTATGGGTGTAAGTCATCCCCATGACTTTGAAATAGTGTTGGAGTGACCTTTACTCAAGGAGAGCATACTTGGTCCTCGGTCATAACCTTTTTTTTTTCTTTTCTTTTTTTTCTTTAGTGTAATTTATGGCCTGTTTGTG
Source organism: Diadema setosum (assembly GCF_964275005.1). Lineage (NCBI taxonomy): Eukaryota > Metazoa > Echinodermata > Echinoidea > Diadematoida > Diadematidae > Diadema > Diadema setosum. The sequence continues at coordinate 11,974,748 of NC_092685.1, read as the reverse complement.
TCATTACATATTCATGAAACATTCAACATATGTTTTATTTTACGAATTCTTTTTGTGAAAGTTAAGGTTTTAATCAATGACTGTAAAGTGTTCTAGTTAATACTTTGTTCAGATTATGTTTTTTTTTTTTGCTCAGTCTTACCTTATTCATTCTATACATACCGTAAACAGCCACAGATTAAACAATCACTTGGCTACAAATTCATGAATGAGTGAATGAATGAATGATAAACTTTTGTCACATTCTTTTCTTTTTTTTTTTGTAGAAGTGAAAGTTATTGAGATTTGTGTAAGCATAGATTAACCGTTTTGGGAATTAGGCCAGTGAAGGTCTTCAAACATGCCGCATTTGTAGCCAATTATATCGTTTACAGTGTGAAAATGACTCTAATATGTATGATGTAAGAAGCCCAAACTGCATTCTGTATTGCACGATGCACTGATCTCTGTCCCGTGAGCAGCATACATTTACACACCATTGATACAGAAGCTCATCTCCGTGAATTACTGACGTGCTGCTATTTTGGAGAGAGGCGGCCAAGAGCCCATTACAGCTTTTCTAATGTGCATTACTGACTCTTGTTAGAGGCATGGACATGGTATGACTCTGCTGATGGCTAATGACTGCCCATTAATACAAACTGAAACTGAATTTTTTTAGCCATGGATGCATTTTTTAGACAGCATCTTGGTTCAGTGGTGGAATCAGCAATGGACAGAAAGTGTTTTGACTTCTCCGTGTGTTGTTAGGTTCCAGAATTATAGTCTTGTCTTCCTGGTCACAAGACATAGTAGTACTCAGCTTGTATTTGTTATCTTGACAGCATTCCTCATCTCCAGATAAAATTCTGTCGATGATCAGCATAATTTATGATGACCAGTGGCAGTGGAATGACGCGAGGCGGCGGCGGTGCCAAGCCGTTCCAGGGGAGGATCACGATGCTGCTTCCATGCTGCGGGCGGGGCGGGGCAGGGCTCGGGGAGGCTGATTAAATCAATTAGTTTGCAACTAATTGATTTTTCACTGGGACTTTGAAGGGAAATGTGGCCAATCAGCAGGGCTGAAGGATGCGATCCATCACTACGCGAGACTTGATTGTCAGGAACATGCTGATGCATGTTAATGCCTCAGTCTTTTTTTTTTTCTTAGAGAGGATGGAGTCTTAGCATCATTCCTCGCATGGATTACGAGGAATGATGCGAAGAATTAAGCAAATGCAATGTTTAGGCAAGCTTTGGGAGATGATGGGAGAGGACAGTCGGGATAGACGTTCAGGCTCAGTGACTGGGGAGGGAGGATTTCTGTTGCTTAGCAACAAAGACAAACAAATGTTTGCATTTATTTTGTGGCATTTTTTTTTTTTTTTTTTTTTAATACCCCGGCCACACATAGTGTGAAGGGGGTATATAGGAATCACCGTGATGTTGGTCGGGTGGGCGGTCGGTTGGTCGGTTTGTTGCAAAATCTTGCGTTGCGAACTCCTCCCACAGTTTTGAAGCAATTTAAATGAAACTTAAAGTAAATGATAATATTGAGGTATAGATGTGCAAGACATGTTTTTTGTGTTTGTCGGACAATGCATTGCCATGGTAACCATAATTTTACCAAAACCTTGTGGATTGAATATCTTCCATAGTATTTCAGCAATCAATTTCAAAATTGGTTTCTATGATGATCTGTACTTGACAAAGCATTGCCATGGTAGCTGCATGTTTTCTTCGAAATCTTGTGGAGTGAACAAATTCCACAATTTTGAAGCAATTGAAATCAAATTTGGCAGGCATTATGGCATTGAGGCATAGATGTGGAACACACAATTTTTGTGTTTGTCAGACAAAGCGTTGCCATGGTAACCATAATTTTACCAAAACCTTGTGGATTGAATAACTTCCACACCATTCAAGCAATTAAGGTCAAATTTAGTATGTATGATGATCGGGAGGTGTAGTTATGCAAGACACCAATGTGTTAATATAGAAACGAATAGAAAAATGTGTTGCCATGGTAACCACTCATTTTTGTATCAAATTGAACCATTTAATCTATGAAGGTGAAATTTGGTGTGTATGATGCTCTTTAAGTGTAGTTTTGCAAAATGTCCTTTGTATTTGTATCAGACAATGTGTTGCTGTGGTAACCGCATTTTTTTTTCAATCCTGTGGAGTGAACTTCTTCCACAGTTTTCAAGCAATTGAAACCAAATTTGGTAGGCATTATGGCCTGAGGTATAGATGTGGAACACATAATTTTTGTGTTTAGTCACACAAACCATTGCCATGGTAACCACAATTTTACTTGCTTGTAGGTGTAATATGTCAACAGTCAGGGGAGTTGATATGTGGAGTAGTATTGCACAGTTCATCTTACTTGGCCAAACATGAAAATTTATGTCGCCCAGATATTTTCACCTTCTCAGCAATTGTCTGCTTTTGTCTGCTAATGATGGTGACTGTGATGTATGAGTAAAAATACTCGTGAATAATCAATGCCACCAGGCTTTGAATACAACTCCTTTTGTGTAAAGAGCATGTTACATGTGCCTGCAAATGGTTTTGTATCATATTTTCATAGGCAATCACTTTGTTCATGGCGCTCAAGCAATGAATAGTGTGAAGTGATTTGAGAAGAATCACAATGCAACTGTAGTTCATCTCTGTTGTTACTGTACAATAAGCTTTCTACTAACACTACAGTGCATTTGGCTGCAGATTTTGCCCCGCCTCTTTTCGAGCTTCAGCTTTCACCTGAATGTGACACTTCGGGTCTATGGCTGCAGTACCACTGTTTGCTGAGATGACATCGCTGTGAAAATTAATGTCATACAGGGCCATTAACGTCATCTGTTTGCGCCGAGACAACACCGACTTCTGCAAAGCATCAGTTGTTTCGGCCCATGAAGCACACAAGTGCACTCTCACAGGCTGTGCTGGCCTTGTGGAGCAATTTGACTTACCCTCGAAACCTGCCCTGTGAATCTTGTCTGGGGCTCATCAGCGACAGAACCTGTTCGATGGTGCGATGAGGAAGAAATTTGCTAGCATCATTTATTCATTTCGTGGGACAGGAAAGGAAAGAGAAGGAGAGAGAGATAGAGCGAGAAAAAGGAATAGGACAGATCTGAGACAGATGTATGGAGAGATAGAGCAAGAGTGAGATAGAGAGCCTCAGAGGTTGAAGTGTGAGAGATTGGGAAGCAGATGAAGCGATAATGCTTTAGAGAGGAGGAAAGGTGAAGAAGCAAAGAAGAGCAGACACAGGAGATGAGGGATGGATGGAGAATTACAGCTACAGAGAGCTGGATGGATAGAAGGACAGAAGTAGGTTCTAGAGAGAGAGAGAAAGAAAACGGGCAAGGGATGGGGTGAAGAGCAGAAGCAGAAAAAATGAAGTACAGGTCAAGAAATGAAGCTACCAAGACCAGAGATCAACATGAGCGGTGGCCCAATGGCACGGGACCACTAAAAATTGATGTCGGGCCACCAAATTTCCACAAAGGCTATCTCTTGATGGTCTTATTGGCCACTTGAGATTCAAAATGGATTGTTTTGTTTCCAATTATTTTGGGCCACTACATTTCTTTGTCAGGTTAACAAAATTTCAGATTTAAAGGGTGTGTACAGTTCTGGTTGAGGTGAGGATTTAGCTTTTAACGTTTTTCGAGATATTCAGAAACCAGATGAGATGTCAAAGAGCGTGCAATTCTAAGGGGTATCAAAAGTTTATTTGATGAAAATCGGTCTTGAAATGGCTGAGATATCCAAAAACAAGGTGAAACAAAGAGATCCTAATAAAAGGCGTGGCCTGTCGCTTTTTATTCTTATCACTTTTTTGGATATCTCAGTCATTTGAAAACCAATTTTCATCAAATAAACATTGAATCCTTAAAATTACATGCTCTTTCATATTTCATAAGAGGTTTCTTATTATCTCACTTAGGAATGTTATTATTCTGAATCCCTACCTCAACCAGTACTGTACACTCCCTTTAAAGATTTTTTTTTGGCCTGAAAGGGCCATGAGAGGAAAAAAAAAGTTTGTGTTGAGCCCTTTAAGAGAGAAAGAGAAAGAGAGAGAGAGAGAGAGAGAGAGAGATAGTTGGAAAGTTAGAGTAGAGATGAGGATTTGGACAGACACAATATTCAGCAGATGAAATAAGTAAGGTAATGAAAGGCAATCAAGGAACGCGAGTAGAGACCGCGATTGCAAGTACAGTATGGCAACCCTTGCGGAAATGGAAAACTTACTGTTAAGCACCTCATAGATTTGAAAAGACTGGGCCTAAGTGAGGCCAAGTTGGCTTTAGCTTTATAGGTGAGTCTACACCAGTCAGAAGCTAGCATCAAACCAGCCGACCAGTTTACCTCATCTATTCCGTGAATAATCTTGCCACATCGGGAAGTAGTGCAGAAGTGGTATATAGATTGGAGACGAAATCGAAATGAATAATGGAACAGAACAGGAGACATTCAAGACAGGGGACACAAGGAGCTTGAGTGTACAGAAATAGTTTGGAAATGTAAAATTCTGTTAATGGTACACAACATGAAAAGTTACGATATTTACAGAACCAGAATACCACAGCAATTAGTATGAATAGGGATGAGATGTTTTTCTAGTGAAGCTGAGGAGAAAAAAACAGGATGTGACAAAAAGGGAAGTGAGAAAATCATCAAATGAGATCAACTGGTAGAGGGAGGAGGAATGGATTTTTGTGATTTTTATAGTGGGGATTATTTACCTGAGAGTGGCAAAGAATGAGAAGTATGGAAGCTTTAAAGGGGCTGTACAGTAGTGGTTGAGGTGGGGATTCATGTTTTGAACATTCCTAAGTGAGATAATGAGAAACCTCTTATGAAATTTGAAAGAGCATTTGATTTTAAGAAGGATTCAATGTTTATTTGATGAAAATTGGTTGTCAAATGGCTGAGATATCCCCAAAAGTGATAATAATAAAAGGCGACATGCCCCACCTTTATTAGGATCTCTTTGTTTCACCTCGTTTTTGGATATCTCAGACATTTCAAAACCGATTTTCATCAAATAAACTTTTGATACCCCTTAGAATTACATGCTCTTTGACATCTCATAGAGTGGTTTCTGAATATCTCGCAGAACGTTAAAAGCTAAATCCTCACCCCGACCAGAACTGTACACACCCTTTGATATGCTTTTTGTGTGTGCTACTCATGAAAATTGTTGTTTTCATCATTTATGATTCCAAATAACTGGTTTCAGGCATCGAAGGTTATGCAGCACTTTAAAAAAAAAAAAAAATATATATATATATATATATGGCCATGTTAGCTCCCCTGATTGGCACCTGATGCAATCATCAGATAAGTGTACAGAACCCGTTTCCATGGTGATGACATTGCATCTAGACTGTTTCAACATCTTCCTGTTTTCTCTTTCTGCCGTTTCTATCTTGATCAGAACACCCATGATTGCCGGAGGTCTCTTCACGATATCAAAGCGGTGGTTTGAAGAACTGGGAAAGTACGACTTGATGATGGACGTGTGGGGTGGAGAAAACTTGGGTAAGTGCCGAGACTTCCAATTTTTCATCAAAGATAAGGGCTGGCTCATCATGGATGGAAGACAAAGAGAGAAAGAGATAAAAAACAAAACAAAATACATGTAGATCAGAAGGTTTGAAAGAGTCTTAGAAGGTGCATTCACATTAAAATTACCGTTGTATCAAATACCATGGTGATTTGATAGTGTCGTTCTCATTGGCAAATTACAATGGTAATAGATAACGCAGTAATTCACTGGGTACCATTCCCATTTATGGAATACCATGGTATTTTCTGGTAGATATTGTGCAAGCTAGTGTAGAATGCAGGAACAAGAAAGGGTCATCAAGTGTCTTCAGAGCTAGCAACTGTCAATGTTAAGCTGGAAGTGTTGATCCTTGTTCAAGCCGGTTTTGCTTTTGCCACAAAAGCTGGTCTGTGGTTTTTACTCAGTTCCATCATTACTGTGAAAATTTAAAGCGTTTTTTTTTTTTTTTTCAACCCAACAAAGCAAAGCAAAAAAATATTATACAAAGTATAATTGTATATAAAAATAGTATACAATAATATAATATTGTGATAGAATGGGTAATGAAACAAATTATTGAAAATCCCAAATTACATGGTCATATCCATTTTTATTTGTGTGTGTGTGTGTGTGTTTGTGTGTCTGTGTGTTTTGGCTGCTTTTGTTCTTTCCTGGATGTCCTCATTGGGTTTCTGTCAGTTTGGGGGCATGCAGTTACTTGGTATGTACGGTAGCTAATGCACATAGACACGTTGGAAAAATGTTGGAAAAATGTTTCGGCCAAGGGGCGTTGGCATAATGATGTACGCACAGATGCGTCACTCGCTTCATTGATACACTGCCCACGTGCCAAGTGTGCCATTGGTTCTTATGTGTGCAAAATGTGTGTTTGTGTGTGTGTGTGTGTGTGTGTGTGTGTGTGTGTGTGTGTGTGTGTGTGCGCGGTGTGTGCGTGTGTGGGTGTTGGTTTGATGGTTGGTGAGTGAGCACGCGTTTCGAAGTCCGCTCCCGATTCCCCATAGTGATAGTGCAGTTATGATGGCCAGCAACCTGCGGAACAGCGGTAAGACCGCCGCACCAAAGAGGCCTCGGGCCGAGGCCGGAATGACGCCGCCCAGCCCTCAAGACAGTCTCCTCCCAAATTTCCGGGCTCTCCTTGACCAGCAAATGGAGAAAATAGAGGGGCGATTTTCCCTATTGGACCATAACCTGAAGGAACAAGTGAAACAACTCGAGAAGATGTTCACTGAAATCAAAGCTTCTGTCAGTTTCCAAGCGGAAGAGACTGAGAAATTGAAAGGAAAAGTAAAGGTTTTGGAAGAAAAACTGGAGGAGAAAGACACTGCCTTGAAGGATGAAATTGACAAATTGTCGATGTACGTCGCGCGGGAGAACTTGGTCTTCATAGGGATACCGGAGAAGGAGAACGAAAATGTGAGCGAGATCCTGAAAGAAGTCTACACTAAGAACTTAAAACTATCAGCAGACGAGGTTGCGGACATAGAGTATCAGCGTGTTCACAGAATTGCGGCGAAGTCGAAACCACGCCCAATTAAGGCTCGCTTTGTTCACTATGGCGACCGAGAGAGGATCATGAAAAGCGCTAAAAATCTCAAAGGTACTAACATCTACATAAAGGAAGACATTCCGCTAAGAATGAGAATGGCGCGCCAAACGCAATTGCCCGCCCTGATTGCTGCAAGGAACGCAGGCAAACTCGCTTACTTTTCAAGGTCGGAACCAACGAAGCTATTTGTGGACCGGGTGTGGTTGCCAGTAGAGAAGCAGAAAGGGTTTGTGGAAAGCATGAAAGGCATGGAGAAGCATGGAGGTAAGGAGACGAACCAGCGTCAAAACTAATGGAGGAGAAAATGTTCAATGGTGCCGGTGGAGAAAAAATGAGGTAAGCGGAATGAAGAGAAACGGAGGTGAAGCGAGTTTTCCTATCAATGGAGGAGGAAAAATGCATGTTGGTGTTGAAGCTTAGGGGAACATGGAAGCATGGCAAGAAAGTCCTAAAATTAAAGGAGAGAATATGTGCATGGCAAGGAGTGATTCTAGAAAGACGCTAAAAGTTGATAAAGCGGTTTAATTTTTGATAATCACATGAACGTAGACGTTTAAGTTAAGAAACGGAAGATATTGTAACGTTTGAGTGATTTTGTTTGAGAAATGGAAGCTAGCAGTCGTGAACTGGAACTGACTGAGACTTTAAGACTTTGTCTGTTCAGATGACAATTGTAACAGAACTTGAGTTGTGACTGGAGAATCCGGAGTTTCATGTTATAATAGCTCATGGAATACAATGAACAGTGTATTGAGTCTCTTTTTCTTTTTTTTTTCTTTTGTTGTTGTTGTAACGTTTGAGTGAAAATAATGTCATAGGAGTTTTTTTTTTTCTTTTTCTTTTTGACGTTTAAAAATTTATGTAAATTTAAGTGGAAAAATTGATTAAGAAATGCAGTTTAAGGGCATAGACCTATGTGCATCTATTTTCTACGATTAAATATCTGACAGAGAGGAAGGAAAGGTAAAGTGGATGAATGTTATGTATAGAGGCATTGGTTCAAGCCCCCTGGGTCTTTGGAAGAGAATACAAAAACATTGCATGTTGATAGGCGAAGTTTAGGGGAATATGGAAGCATGGTAAGAAAGTCCAAAATTAAAGGAAGGAATTATGATTATGTGCATGGCGAGGAGAGAATCCAGAAAGACGCTAAAAGTTGATAAAGCGGTTTATTGATTAAATCAGATGAATGTAGACATAAATTCTGTTCGGAGAATGGAGACGAGAAGTTGTCAACTGGAAATGATTCGTGTTTTAAGACTTTATCTGTTCAGACGATAATGGATACAGAATTTGAGTTGTGATTGGAGAATCCAAAGTTTCATGATAATGGCTCATGGAATACAATGAACAGTGTATTAAGAGTGCTGCTTTCTTTTTTTTCTTTTTTTTTTTTGTAACGGTTGAGTGGAACTAACGTAATGGGAGTTTTAAGTTGGTTTAACTTGATGGATTTTTAACCGAATCTTTTACATAGAATAGGCGCTTTGGAAGAATTTAGAATAGGCAGCTTCGAAAGATGGGCGGCATCTCTATTTGCATACGTTGATTTTCATTTCTAATTTGAAGCTTGATTTTTCATACACTCCAAGTGGCCGACAAGGTTGGATCCGCTTGGTAATTCTTGATTTATACAGTTCGGGTTTTTATATGTTTAGGAAAAAAAAAACTATTGGAAGAGTACACGTTCAATGAAAATGGCAGACGTAGTAAGGAATTTTAGCCGATGATTTAAAGAAGGCATTTGTAATTTGTTTGTCCTGCTTCGGCATTATGATGAAGACATTGAACTTGTGTTTATGTGTTTGGTCATGTATGTCAAGTCGCCCTCTGACTGCCTCGTTCTGCGTTGCCCTGGGCAACGCGAAAGCAACCTGTCACGGAGTATGTAGAGTTTGATGAAGGTTTCCCACTTTTGACACAGTGGGGTGACAGGAGTTTTTCAGGTGTGTGTGTGGTGTGTATTTTTTTTTTTTTTTTTTTTTTTTTGAATAGGTGTTGGGCCCTTTATGCAATATAGACTCTATTTTGCATGTGCTCATTGTTAAATGCATTCCAAGTGGCCACCTGCTGCTAGGGGTTTGGTCTTGTTTGGCAGTAACTGAATTGTATAGGATGGATTTTACATGTTATGAAAGGGTTGTATACCTAATGAAGAAAGCAGATGTATTTAGGAATTTTGGTTCATGTTTCAAACTAGGAATTCGTAATTTGTTTTTGTCAGTTTCATTGAACTAGTTTTTTTTTTTTTTTTTTTTAACCTTTCACGAGTTTGGTTGTGTAGGCCATGTGGCCCTGTCATTGGCTGTTTCTACGCTGTGTAGGCCATGTGGTCCTCTCATTGGCTGTTTCTGCGCTGCCTTGGGTAGCGCGGAGACAGTCAGCCACGGAATATGTAAATTGGATGAATGTTTATCATTGAAGGCATAGTGGGTGACAGGTTAAACAAAGGAGTCGACTCCTATGGTATTTTTGTTGTGTCTTTGAATAGACGTTTGAAGTCTTGGGAATGCCTGGAGCAGTGCGGAGGCAGCCAGTGACGTAATGAGATGAGGGTTTCCCGTTTTAGGCATAATGGGGGACATGTTAACCTGACGTTTTCCTTTGTTTGTTGTGGAGTCATTATGCTCCGAAGGAAAGATCATATTTTTAATTTACATAAAAATGTGATTTCATGCTGTCAAAGTGGCTATTTGCCACTACAGGTTTCGGTGAAGACATTGGTTTGCACAGGTTGATTTGTTTGTTTGGTAAGCCATGTCGTTATCTTTCTTTTCTTTTTTTTTCCTTTTTTTTTTTTCATGAGATTGATTCTTCAAGATATTTTTGCTCCTTTAACTGGTTGTTTCCCGTGCTGTTTTGGGTAGAAAGAAAACGGCCACTCACTGTGGAGAGCGTAAATTTACAAGAACGACTTAGGAAAAAAAAAACTAGAAACAACTCGTGAATGAGGATTGTTTAAGTATATATATTATGTGCTTTTATTGCAACTTGAATGGGTAGAACGGATTAGTATGCCAAACGTTTCTTTTTTGTGGGTGTGGTTGTTGTTTTTATGTATCACATGTTGCAAATGAATGTTGTCGGTTTGAGTTTTGATTGTACAAGTACGTACAGATTTTGATTGCATTGAAGAGAGTCTATCTTTTTTTTTTTTTCTTCTTCTTCTTCTTCTCTGCCATCTAGGTAAACTCAGGAATTTGTTAGTTTGTTTTTTTTTTTCTTTGCTGAAGGTTTGGTTTGTGCTCAGTGTAATAGGAAGAAGAGTATTCTGTCTTTCCGATCCTTTCATGAGGATTGTTGTGTATACCAAATCACCCTCCAGTCTGATTGTTGTGTCAGATTGGTTTTCGAGTGTTGCCTTGGCAACGCGGAGGTAGCCATTAACGTGATTTTATATTGTTTATATCACGTGCGTATAACGTAGATTCCACTGTCATGTTTCTTTTTTTCCCCTCTTTTTTGGGGGGTTCAGACGGTTTAGATTGAATAAGCTTTCAACATTTTGTTTTAGGAATAGGAGGAGGGGATATAGAATATTTGTACTTTCATTATATTTATAATTGTCGGGTTTTTTTTTTTTTTTTTTTTTTTTTTTTTTTAGTTTAGGAGGTTTTGGAAGACAAAGATCAATAATTAAGTGGGAGAGATAGGTGTGCGGGGAGTGGATGTCCTAGTTGTTTGTGTGAAGGGAAGCAGGTATACCATGCTTGGGATTATTGGTGACAGTACAATAGATGGGGTAACTTTGTGTGTGATAATTATTTGTGACGGGATAGAAAGTATAATGTGGGAGGGGAGCGGCTTCAGAAATGTGTAGGTGTTAATTTTTGACGGATGTGGGGTAGAATGAGGATGAATAGGATAAGTTTTGTGTTGTCGGGGGTGGTTCGGGTACGGGTGAGTGAGTGTGTATTGTGCTATGTGTGTGGTGGTGTGAAATGGAAGTGGTGTGTGGGATACCATCTTTTTTCTTGGTCTTTTAGACTTAGCTTCAGTAGGGTACGGGTGAGTGGGTGTGTGTTCTGTTGTGTGCGTGGTGGTGTGAAATTGAAGTGGTGTGTGGGATACCGTTTTTATCAATATCATGTAGGTAGGATTTTCCCTCTCGGTTACGTAGATACCGTTTATCATACATCATGGCGGGTCTGAATTTAATTTCACTTAATGTGAGGGGGGTACGGGATCGAGTAAAGAGAAAGATGATTTTTGATTGGGTTAGAATGAGAAAGGGGGATATGGTTATGTTACAGGAAACGTACAGTACCCCTGATATTGAGGGAGAGTGGGAAGGAGAATGGGGAGGACGTATCATTTTTAGTCATGGGTCAAATCATAGTAGGGGAGTAATGATTTTGTTAGCCCCTGGATTGAATTTTAAGATTGATCAGGTTATGAAAGATGATGAAGGGCGTTTTGTGGTTTTAAAAGGGGATTTGCTAGGTTACAAACTGCTTCTGGGAAATGTTTATTTCCCAACAAGGGATAGGGTGCAAAGACAAATTGATTTTCTTGTGAATTTTAATGATTGTTTGTCAAATTTATATTCTATGAATTATTCGTTAATTTTGGGTGGAGATTTTAATGTAGTAATGAATAAAGATTTGGATTATATGGGTGTAAGTACTAATTTGAGAATGAGTGGTAGTAAAGAATTAGAGGGTTTTTTAAAGAAAATGAATTTGATTGATATATGGCGGAAACGGAACCCAGTGTTAAAGCGATTTACTTTCAGGCAAATCGCTCCGCTGGTTCAAAGTCGTTTAGACTACTGGTTTATATCAAAGGATTTGGAAAGTTCAGTAAGAACATGTGAGATTATATCATCAGTAGCACCTGATCATTCTGGGATTTTTTTACAACTGAAATCTATTCGATATAATGAAAGTTATGGGAAGTCTTATTGGAAATTTAATAATAGTTTGTGTGTTGATAAGGAATTTGTACAGGGAATGAATGAAGAAATAAAAAGTATTGAATTACAATGGTTGACGGAGTTTGATACTAAATCTTCTTTCTGGGATTTTTTAAAGATGAAAATGAGAAATTTTGCAATGAAATTTTCGAAGAAAAAATCAAAGGAGAAAAGATTAAGTATACAGCAATTGGAATATGAAATAGATATTTTGGAGAAAAATCTTCTGTCGTCTCCTGATAGTGGTGGAATTTTAAAGGATATAGAGAGTAAAAAAACGGAATTGAAGAAATTGTATAATGTGTATACGGATGGATTAAAAGTTAGGTCAAGAGTGGTCTGGTATGAAGAGGGTGAACAGAATCAAGAGTATTTTGAGCAGTTGCTCAAGTCGAATAAACAGAAAACGGTTATACGGGAAATGTGCGATGATAAGGGAAATGTGATTAAAGAGAAGGATGTAATAATGCGATTAATTAGAAATTTTTATAGAAATCTGTATTCAGAAGATGAATCAGTGTGTGATGATTTCAGAGAAAGTGTATTTTGTAAAGACATTCCTCAATTAAGTGATGACAGTAAGAATTTTTGTGAAGGAAAAATTACTAAGGAGGAATGTTGGGAGTGTTTAAAAAGTATGAAATTAAATAAATCACCTGGGAATGATGGATTTACAGTTGAATTTTATCTTACATTTTGGCCACAAATAGGAAGTTTATTGGTTGAAGTTTTCAATGAAGCTTTTGAGAAAGGTTGTTTAGCAACGTCTCAAAAACAAGGTGTAATAACATTGATTGAAAAAGAGGGCAAAGATCCATTATTTATAAAGAATTATAGACCGATTACTTTGTTGAACACGGATTATAAGATGCTTTCTAAGATAATGGCAAAGCGAATAAAGGGAGTTTTATATGAGATTGTTCATCTGGATCAAGTTGGTTATATAGAAAACAGGTATATTGGTGAGGCTTTGCGTTTGATAGATGATATGATTTTCTATTGTAATAATTACTGCGAAGAAGAGGCATATTTGATAGCAGTTGATTTTGAAAAAGCGTTTGATTCAGTTTCGCACAAATTCTTATTTAAGGTGTTAGAATTATTTGGGTTTGGTGAGTCGTTTTGTTCTTGGGTGAAAATCATGTATAATGGAATAAGTAGTTGTGTTATGAACGGAGGTGTTTCGACAGGTTATTTTGATATAAAGCGAGGGGTGAGGCAAGGCGACCCATTATCACCATATTTGTTTTTATTGGTAATGGAAATTCTGGCGCAGGCGGTGAGAAGGGATAATGGGATTAGAGGTATTCAGTTTGAGAATTTTGAGGTTCGACAAGTTTTATATGCTGATGATATGACTTTATTTGTTAGACATAGGTCATCAATTATCAGAATACAGGAAATATTTAAGGATTTTTATGAATTATGTGGTTTGAAGGTTAATATTGATAAAACAAAGGTAATGAGTATAGGGAAGAAAAAGGGAGAACATGAAAGATTACCCATGGGTAATGTTGTAACTGAAATAAAGATTTTAGGAGTGTATTTTGCATTGGATATTAAGGTCAGAGAAGAAATGAATTATAAAGAGATACTGAGTAAGATTAAAAGACTTTTGGGATGGTGGAGACAAAGAGATTTGACTGTAATGGGAAAAATATTTTTGCTCAAAACATATGCTCTGTCTAAATTATATTATGTATCTTCATCAATAGAGGTTCCAAAGTGGGTAGTGGCAGATATCAATAAAATTTGTTTTGAATTTATATGGAATGGTAAAGATCGAATTAAAAGGGTTATTTGTTATCAGGATTATAGTGAGGGCGGTCTTAGAATGACAAATTTTGAATTGTTTGTTAAGAGTCAACGAATTATGTGGTTGAAGCGATTGTTATATGGTGAGAAGCTCATGGGATGGAAACTTTTCTTTGATTATATTTTTAAGACTGCGGGAGGAAGATTCATATTTTTGTGCAATTATGATATACGATTTCTAAAGTTTAATGTACCATGGTTTTATTTAGAAATTTTGAGGGCATGGCAAGAAATGGAGAATAACCGGAATTATCAAGAAGGTAAGATTAATCCAATTTTTTTTAATAATAAGGATTATTTGTGTAAAGGGAAAATGATTTTTTGTGAAAATTTATATAGGAAGAATATTTATTTAGTGAAGCAAATTATGGAAAAAGATCGTATGAGATCAGCAGTATATTTTCACAGGTTAGGATTAGATAGTGAAAATATAGTTAAAGTTTGGGAAATAGGGGAGGTTGTTGTAAGAAGCCAGAAATTTGAGGGAAATATATATGATTTTTATTCTGTTGATAAAGAGGAATATAATATTTCTTTGAAAATTTTTGAGAATGTAATTTTATTGAAAGATGTTTCATTTAGAACGGTGTATGAACTCTTTGTTACAAATTTACAGCAATTGTATGTTTTACGAATGAAAGATGGCCAAAATGATTATTTGTTTTCGAAAAAGGAAATTACACATATATTTTTAAGACCAAGAATGACAACACTTCTAACAAAACTTAGGGAATTTCAGTATAAATTATTACATGGAGTTGTTTATACAAAGGAAAATCTTTTTGAGTTTGGTTTTGTTGCAAATAACCGGTGTTCTTTTTGTGAGCAATCGGTAGAAACATATAAACATTTATTTTGGGATTGTGTGTATGTTAAGAATTTGTGGCAGGAAGTGATAGATAGGTTTGAGATGGCAGATCTTCGAAATATAGAGTGGAGAGACGTTCATTTTGGTGTTACGGGAAGGGATCCAAAAGTAAAATTTTATAATACAATAATTTTTATTTTGAAATATATTATTTTTAGATCTAGGTCGGAGGGAAAAATTCCTACTTTGGAGGAAATTTGTAAAAGAATAATAAGTTTTCGGGATGAAGAAAAAGAAATTGCTATAAAAAGAAATAAGTTGGGATTACATTTGCTGAAATGGGAAAATGTTTCTGAATTTGGAAGTCGTTTTTATTAGGAAGGAAGGTGGTATCGCTTCGGGTGTGTTTTGTGTGTGGGGTGTATGTGTGTATGTGCGTTTTTGGTGTTGGTGTGTATGTGTGTTGGTGTTTGGGGTGTATGTGTGTGGTGGTTGTGGATGTATGTGTTTGGGGTTGTGGTGGGGGTGTGGGATAGGTTTGAGTGCATCGGGGTTGGTGGGGGATGGGGATTTGATTTCAATGAAATGATTTCATTCTAGTTTGTATAACGTATTTTTGTTGCTTTTTTATGTATATACCCTTGTATATATATACCCTTACATACTCGATTTATAATCGAGTTGTTATGTTGAAGAGAGATGATTGGCAGTATAAGTATACCATAGTCAAAGATACATATATATATATATATATATATATATATATACATTTTTTTTGGTACAGGTCAATATTTTCTCGTGAAGAAATGGTCAGTAGGTTTGATTTATAATCGAGTTGTTATGTTTGAAGGGAGATGATGGGCAGTATAAGTTGGTAATGGATTTGTCTTTTGAATGGCATTTGTACCGTTCTTGTGTTCATGTTACACCCAGAATGGGTTGATTTATGATTAATTTGAATGAAATCAATAAAATATCATTGAAAAACAAAAGTGTGCATGTGCGTGCATGACTGGATGTGTTAATACCTTGTGTTGGGTACGAGAAGATGTCCCGATACTAGAAGAAGGTGATGATGAGTAAATGTGTTCATCCTGCCACGAATGAGTGACACGCACTAGCTTACCCTTCCCTACCCCCCCCCCCCCTTCCCATCAGAGCATGTTTCTACCAGGCAAATCTACGTACGGAGGGGTTTTATAATTTGATTCTGTCCGAGGGCAGAGGGCCCTGGCAGATACTTCGGCAGGGATAGCAATGTTGACAGCTGCAGTTGGTCATCTCCATTTGCAGAGCTTGTGCAAATGGAGCGCTCTGTGGAGAACAATCACTCACTTTGCGCAATTCAATATTCTGGAGAGATCGAAGGAGGCAGTAGATGTCATTTCACTTCAAAATAATTTCTTTTGATGGGAAAACAAACATATGAAAAAAAAAAAAGAAGAGTACAGAAATTGAGAGGATACAATCATCATGTCATCAGACAAGGCCTTGTCTGCAAATTGGCAATAACCCGTAGGAACCAGTGAGGAAACAAAAGTGGGGAAATTACTTTAAACTAAGCAGTTTGGGTGCAGCACCAGCTGGTAATGAGAAGAGTTTGTGGAAGTGCATCTAGTGTGATGAAAAGTGATGCCAGCCTTGAGCTTGTCATTGCATGGAGCAGTCTTGTGATTGGAGTTCCGAAATCACCCCGTTGGGTTAATTTTGTTAACCAATAGTTGAGATAGAGCTT
This sequence comes from Diadema setosum, assembly GCF_964275005.1. Taxonomy (NCBI): domain Eukaryota; kingdom Metazoa; phylum Echinodermata; class Echinoidea; order Diadematoida; family Diadematidae; genus Diadema; species Diadema setosum. The sequence goes on along the minus strand of NC_092685.1, from coordinate 11,958,363 downwards.
ACCTTCTTTCTCAGTGGGAGATTTGTAGTACCACACACTGTGCCAAGGTGCCTGTTGCAGCTTCTTCTATTAATGACAGTTTTCTTTTGTTCTTGCTTTACACAAACAAATTTCCTGTGTTGATTTCAGGGGAAATTGTGCATTGTCCTTGCTGGCATAATTCAGTAACTCAAATCTTCCCCCCCCCCTTTTTTTTTTTTTTTTTTTTTTTTTGGTCATAGTGGTACTTCACTGAAAGAGAGTGTACAGGGAAGGGGTGAAGGATAGGACAGAGATGCAATAGCTTGTAGTGGATATTATTCTTTACAGTGTGACACCTCCGAGCATCTATATGGATGAGCAAGATCCCTATGTGGCTGTAATTCATTTATCAGACTCTGGAGCATTGATCCTTCTCTGTTTGACAAGGAAGCGTCAAGGTTTCGTTGCTGGTGAGCGGGCGCGAGTTAAGATTTTAATAACTGTGGTAAAGTGCATGAAACCTCTATGGCTGCCATGAATAAAACACCTTCCTTAGAGGCTTCTTTCCCTGCTCCCCCCCCCCCCCCCAACAATCTTCCCATTGCCGGTTAATTTGCTCCAACCCCAATTAACCGGTCCACGCGCCATCCCGAGTGAGCTGAGCTCCTCCTTTATGGAGTTTCTCCACCCCCTCTCCTCTGGATGACTCATTATTATAGTTTGTCGTGGGATTGTGCTGAATTATTGAGAACAAGTGGTTTTGAACAGGCAAAGTGTGGTAGATCCGTTCTGTCTTGGGTGATGAGGGATAACGAAGGTCAGGGGAATGCAAGCATCTCAACTTTAACTGAAATGTCCCCATCGTAAAACAAGGAGAGTTAGTAAACAAAGAAATGATCAGGAAGACGGTAATTTGGAAAAGGTGATGTTGTCAAGTCACAACTTGACACATGTTTCCATGTTTGAGGCCCAAGACTGATTGCAAATGGGAGATCTTCACAACTCCTCCCCCCCCCCCCCCACACACACACACTCCAATTTAGCATATTAAAAAAAAAAACAACAACACTCAATTGTAGGCCCTACATTATACTATTAGTTGTGGATAGCATCTAGGAAAGTATCTTCTTTTTCTTTTGATAAAGCCTTTTACAAGTGTAACCTTACTTGTTTTGTCCAGAAAAATAGCCTGTAATGTACATGTAAATATGTTATGCATGCACAAACAACAGTATCTGCCGAAACTCAATCTCTCAAATTGCTTTTTCTTTGGTAAGACTTTCCATGAGCAATAAAGGAAGACAACCTTCCATATTGTAAATCTTAAGAGATTTGCAAATGAGGATTATGGATATTGAATCTGTTAGAGCAAATGCCGTCATTTTCAGCTAACAGGTTTTGAGTATCTCACACATGAATTAACACTAGTAAGTTATTTCAATATGCATCCCCAGCATTGTGCTGCAGTGTTCCATATGTGATACATTAAATGAGGAGTTTCCTTTTGGAAGTTTGAAGTTGATATATTGCTCGATAAGAAAGTTAGGGTAATGTCAACTACTATAAAAGCAAGAGATTTGCGGCATGAAATTTAGATGAATTGGAGCAGATGGCTTTCTTCGCAACATGAAATTTTTGCAAATTGCCACTGGCATTCAATGCATATAGTTTAGTCAAGATCTTTCGCATGCATTTCAATTTCATGAATCGTGGTTCTTGCAAAATTTGCGAAATTCAAATGCACACAAAAATTTCTGGTTATGAAGTTCACAATGCTGGTGTTGGAGTCTCTCTTCTCTTGTACGTAATGCTTTTGTTGTTGTTGTTGTTGTTTTGGGTTGTTGTTGTTTGGGTTTTTTTTGGTTTGTTTTTTGATGCTCTCACTTTCAGCCAATAGCGACCTTTGCTATCTCAGAGATGACGGGCTTTAGAAGAATGGTCCTTACTTTCGTCATTATCACAACTTTTAACATATAAGTGCCATATACTGCATTTGCCATTTGATCCATCATGAATAGATGCTTTTGGTATAGAGAAAGGTAGAAAGAAAATATCTGTGAAGAGAAATATGAGAAAAGGGGATGGAAGAGATACTTACAAAAATGCTGGTCTAAATAACCAGGTTTGACTGAAATCTTGAACAGAGGGCAGATTACAAATGTCTTTCAGGAGTCTATTCCATAGGAGTGGACCAGCATATAAAAATATTACATGAGTATGATATTTCGCGGATTACGACTTCAAAGATAATTTTGTCAGTGGCTGAAATCATGATCGAGAACAGATGTGATAGGATGAGAAATGAATAGATCCCTCTTCAAGAGAAAATTTAGCAATTTCCTTCCTCGGATACAGTGAACAACGTATTTGTGTTGTGGGTCTCAATACAGTTTTTGTATTTCACAAGTAGTTCATTTAACAGTTTTGCAAATACCCATCTCACCTGGAGAAATTTGCGAAAGTAAGAAGTCTGCAGATTTTTGGCGTACACAGTAGAAGTTTCGATTACAGACGAATGATCAAAATTGCAATTTTGATACTGCGGGCTGCTGTTATTTGAGCCTTGCAATGAGCAATTCTTTTGACTTTTTCCGATGTGCTGAAATGAAAATGTGAATTGTCTTTGTATGGTCGGGATGCAGTGTCACATTTCAATCATTCATGGTTAGTGCCGTCGTCATGGTAACTAAACTTGAATCCAAGCTGGCCGTGCTCATGCACCCTCAACTACTGAAATTCCCTCCTTGTTTTGCAGTGTCGATCTTGGTTTGACAGAAGCAGTGTTTACATGAAAGCAATATTTTTAACTCTGCCAGCTGCGGGTCAAAATACCACACTAACAATTCGAAACATGCTGTTTCTTTTAAGAGTCACAGTTATCTTTTTTTTTTTTTGTATATATATGCCTTTTCATGTATTTCTTTTTTTGAGTGAGGTAGGAGAATAGTGATAGAGCCAGATGAAATGAGGACATTTCAGTCTAATATGTCACAAACAGGATGCACTCTGTATTCATGTACGGGAAGGCATATTTTTATGCCTCCGCCACGAAGTGGTGCCGGAGGCATTATGTTTTCGGGTTGTCCGTCCGTCCGTACGTACGTCCGTACGTCCGTACGTCCGTCCGCTTTCGTTTAAGCGATAACTTGAGTAATATTTACTGGAATTTTACCAAACTTGGTCCAAGTATGAAGTATGATGGGGCAACGATTTGATAAGATTTTGGGTGAAATCGGCTAAAGGTCAAAGGTCAAGGTCAAATCATGAAATTGTATCCGTTTACGCGATAACTCAAGACTGTATGGAGCAAATTTCACCAAACTTTGTTGGAGGATGATGTATGATGGGACAATAACTTGATTAGTTTTTCAGTGAAATCGGACAGAGGTCAAAGGTCAAAGATCAAGGTCAAATCCTAAAATTTATCTGTTTATGTGATAACTCAAAACTGGATGAAGCAGCTTTCACCAAACTTGGTCCAAGGATGATGTATGATGGGACAATTAGTTGAGTAGATTCTAGTGACATTGACAAGAGGTCAAAGGTCAAAAGGTCAAGGTCAAATGCTAAAAATGTTGCTATTTCCCCCATATCTATGCAATGCCCGCAGTTATTTTCTTGAAACTTAGTGTAGACATGTACTTCTGCGTAAGGATTCTCCAGAGAGAGTTTCATGTCATAAGGTCAAAGGTCAAAAGGTCAAAGGTTAGGTGAAAATGTTGCAATATCACTTTTCTCGCAAATGGTTCAATGTATCTTCATGGAACATGGTACATATGCATGTACTGACTGGCAGGGATTATCTAGGGAATTTAGGGGTCATGGGTCAATAGTCAGGGGTTCAAAGGTCAAGGTCAACTCCTCAAAATGTTACTACTGTATTTCCCTCATACATGTATACTAGTATATGCAATGATTGCATTATTAGTTTTAAAAGTGTTTAATATATGTACATTTATTACTTGATGGAGATTCTCTTGGAAATTTCCAGCCAGAAGGTCAAAGGTCAGGTTTAAATGAAAAAAAAAAAAATTTGTACTGTAATTACACTCTTTCTTCATACCTTGAAAATTATACTCAATGCATAAACTTATAATAAGGTCAGTCAGAAGTCAAGTAAAAATTTTCAATTCCCCAAATATGTGTACCTGCACTCTTTAATAGACAATTATAGCAAACCCAGTTCGTGGAAAGTGAACATTCAAGATATTTCTGACAAACCTGTTATTTCGATATTTTGCCAGTTATGTGAAACTGTCATCACACATTGTCAAGACATTGTACTATACACCTATTGGGAGAATCATGCATTATGGCGGAGGCATCAGTCGCTGTAGCGACATTTCTAGTTTAACCATATATGGCTGAGGGGGCGGAATTAAGAACTAATTTGCTCTTGAATGTGCATATTGAGTTTACATATTTTGTGAAACTAGTTTCTCAAAAATATTGTGCATGATGTTGAACTTTCTTCTTTCGTGGATCATGTGTTACTGGAAAAAAGGGCCTTTCACACCATGCATTTGATTAAATTCCAATAAAGATAATCTTCATTACTGCCACATGTAGTTACGTACATGGTACTATTCCAATACCAGTTCAACTGTGGTTTAAAACTGAGTTTTATCAGGAGAGAATTTGTCAGGAGGAAAAAAAAAAATCTTCATCACTGCTATAGTTACATGGTACTTTTCCAGTATCATGTCATTTGTGGTTAAATGAGTTTTGCCTGGAGAAAATATGTTCAATTGATATGAATGTTTATATTTTTAAAATTCATTTATTTTGTGATGAAACTGATATTCAAGAAGGAATAAACAAATATGAAGACAAAATTCACATGATGTCATGCACATTATAAAAACTACAAACATCTATTTTGGTTTTATTGGATTTATGAAGAGTGAAGTGCACCAGGAAAGAGGGGGGTGGGGCAGGAGAGAAATTCTTGCCGGCTCTTGCTGGTTTGATTACCAAATTGCTGCAAATGATTCTTGTCAAGCTCTAACAGGTTACACAATAGTTTTATGATGTCTTTTGCAAAAAACAAACAAACAAACAAACAAACAATAAAAAGTGAAAAGAACTTCATGAAGGAGGAAGAGGGAAGCTCTATAGGTAAGACTATTTTTTGTGTGCAGACTTTGAAATCACAGGTTTTAGGTCAGATTGGATGAAGGTTTCCTTGGGGGCAATGTCCTGATTTGTACTCTGTGTACAGTGGAGCATAAACTGATTATGTCCTTGATGTGGGCATGCTGTCTGCATGACCAAGACCTCATTCAAGGATCTTGCCATTCCCTGTCACTTCACTTGGTCTCGAGAATGACAGCAGAATGGGGGGGGGGGGGGGGGGAGGGGAAGGGAGTGGAGGGGGGTAAATCAAATCCTCAAGTTTAGATTGGGCGGTTTGCGGTGTCTTGAAGGCGGGTATGCCCAAGTATCATAATGGGAGAAGAACTTGGAAAGCTAAGAGGGATGACATTTTCTACTTTACAGAATCACTGGATATATATGCAAGGGGAATGGCGCAATTTGCGCTTGCCAGCTCTCAGGGGCTGTCCCGTTAGCATGCTGTTAAAGATTGGATTCGGCGGCGGGGGCACATCAGGAGAAAGCTCTCAAGCAAATGGCATCGATCCAATGCATGGATGCAAACTGCCCGCAAAGTGCCTGGAAATGCATGTTTATGGGCAGATTTGCCCACTGATTATGGGGCGACGCATGAGATGACGCGATAAACGCGACTAGGACATAGATGGCAGGGATTTTAGGCACATCAAGGTTTTCTCCTCCTTCTCCTCCTCCTCCTCCTCCTTCTTCTTCTTCTTTTTCTCTTTTTTCTTTTCCATCTTCTTTTTTCTTCTCCTCCTGTTTTTATATCCTTTTTTTTCTTCCTCTTCCTTTTACATTTCCTTCTCCTTCATATTCCTTTTTTCCCCTTTACTTTCTTCTGCTTGTTCTCATTTTACTTCTCAGTCTTCTCCCCCTTTTGACTTCTTCTTTTCATCCCTTTTTGTCTAATTCTTCTTTTCCATAGTTTTCTTTGTCATCTACTTTTTTCTTTGTTTCCATTTCCTTCTCCCTTTCCTTCCTCTTCTCTCTTATTTTCTTTTTACCTTCAGCTCCTTGCTCCCTCTCTGGTGCATAGTGTGAGGCCTCGTTTCTAAAGACTGTATGAATTTCCCTCCGCATCTTTTTTTTGCACACTTTGTGCACAAAGTGTGAAGATGCCATTTAAACACTAATATCACTTCTAAGCGACTAAGGTCTCATGCACAGAACAACATTTGCAGCTACTTTGTACGTTGGAAAGGGGTGTGATGTCATTGGCATTTACCTGTCTGGGGGAGAAGGACATTAATGCACAAGACTTTATATGGACGATGGCTGGCGTGGGAGGCAACATAACAGGGTGATTCATCAGAACAGGTTGAAGTGCTATCGAGGGACGATATGGCAGGAACAACCTCGCTGAAATACCATTTCAAATCCTGTGGTTAGAACATTCTGTACATTTCTGGTAACAAAAATGAAAATTTTTAAATATATATATATATATATATATATATATATATATATATATATATATATATATATATATATATATTTATATAATCTTCTTTTTGTTGTTGTTGTAAACTCTTGCCATAAAAACGCCAGTGCAGCGTGTGTTTTTAAGGATCATAATGTAACTTGCTGCATAAGGTCCGCACATATATGTGACCCGCTTTGGCAAAATCAGGCGCTTGTCGGCAATGCTCGAACGGCGCAGCGGGCAAAATAAGGTGAATCTGGGTCACAGGGGCCAAATTGACATTTTGGTATGTTTGAATTGAGCAACATCTCAAGAATCATATGCCGTTGGAATTATTTCAGTAGCTCAATTAAAAATATGAGAAATTAGATGATTTTTGAAGCCTTTCAAACTCAGATTTTGACGGAAAATCTCATTGATCATCCTGATTTGGGGCAAAATACGCGAATTTTATCATCATTTCATCCACACCTTCATGTCTTTTGTTGAGCCGAACCCCAACACATTAGGTATCGTTAGAACGAGCAAGGTCTGCAGATTCCAAATATGGAATGTAGGGTGATGTCATCCATAATCCAGCCAATGAAAAGACTGTCTAAAGGAGACGCCTTTTATGCAAAATTGTTGCCAAGACTGTAAACAACGCGTGTCGTTAGGCACGTGATCTAAATCAAGCCAGCCCATTGGTCTACAAGACATCACTGAACAGCTGGTCCTGTTTACGTCGCGGTGCGGTCATCGCAGTGTTAGCCCCACATGTAGCTTTCCACGTGGCGTGGCACCGAAGCAAAGCCGATTACGCGAACACGAGTGCACGCAACACTACCGTACAACAATGGACCGTCTTGCTATTGATTGAAGAGTTGCCGAATCATGCAAGAAAGCTGAAACTTGCTTAAGAATATCCGTAGATGAAACGGAAGAGTTCATCTCTGATTACTTTGCCACCACAAAAGACAACTCTGACGACTCTGCTGGTGAGTTTCATTATGTATTGATCAACTTGCTTGACTGGCTCACTTACGATCACACTTTATCACAGTCTTGTGTAGGACCCCCTACATCTAACGATAGGCGTAATTTTTTCATCGTGAGGCTCATGCGAGACTTGGTGATTCTTATTAGTAAAATAAGAATCATTGCTGCATCACAATGCAGCAAGGAATGATGGTCATTTTCGCATTATCGCTGATTTAATGTACTCATTTTTTATTCTCTTCTATTGTCATGTTGACACGACATGTTGCCTACAGTGACAATCACAGAATAGAATTGAATTCGGCAGTGTCCCTCATCAAATGCGACCACTCCAGTATCATCATAGTCAGCAGACTCTGATCTCGCTTAGCTAGTGAAGTAAACAAAGCCTTGCGTTATTTGGCATGTATTAAACTCTGACAAAACAAGAATGTATAATACTAACATACAATGTCCAATGACAAGATCAGACACTGACGGTTCTATTGATAAGCCTTGTAGTTAAACATGGTATGCGAGCTATAGCTCCACCATGAACTGCATGATTGTAAGTAATTGCGTAGTTTTTTACAAAAAAAAATGGTGAGATTACTACATTTCCATCCATCGAAATCAATGGTGATTTCTTGACAACTGCAAGACATGTCAAGGTAGCACGTAGAAGTTACAGTGTAGATCCAATGATGTTTGGCTGCAACAAATGAAATGTTAACCTTGCATGCATGATGAGATAAACAGCAGTACAGTGATCGACTTAACTTGTCTTAGGGTATTTTATAGTGCAGACCCGTAATAAAGATGCATGCACATGATTTTCTATGCAATTGGGGTTCATTTGTATTCATTGCTAAAATTGTATCTTGAAATTCTCATTTATTAGAACTCAAGTGCAGTGAGGATTTACAGTCTACAGGAGCATGGACGAGGCTGTGCATCGTTCTGAAGATGAGGATAGCGTTACGCTCAGTGAACATATTGATGACAGCACGGTGAAAATTCAACAGGTGATGTAAAATGTTGAGTCGCTTGTGGATGTGATTCAACTGAAGAAGAGGACTTGCCGCTGCAAGCTCTTCAGTGAAATCCACTTCATAGACCAGTTGTCCCAGGCCAGGATAAACAAATTAAGATGCTATCTGGTATGGCTTGCCTTTTGTTTTAACCCCCATTTTTTTTTTTTTTTTAATCTTTAGAAATTATTGGAGACTGTCATGAACTGACGATTATTTTTATTTAATTTGAACTTTTGCTAAAGTTCTGGAATGAGCTCTTCTCTGAAATGGTGACCGTTTATAAACCAGCGACTTACCTGTGTTGGACTTTCCAATGAAATAGTGACTTCATCGTCAAGGACTTGGTGTGTTACTGTCCCATGGTACAGAACATGCTGTATCATGACTGACGTACAAGCTCAACCTTCGCAAGATTTCATGCTGATGCTTGTCTGTCTTAATAATATGTTCTGTTGCTTTGTGTTTTATCTGATCTATTGTGGAGCCAGTATCATCCTTCAAGACAACCGCTGTACGTAATTCACATCAGATTATATCAATCATAATTATTTCCTTAAACATTTCTCAGATATCACAGTGTCCTTTGGCAATCACAGTCAGTAATGCTGAAATAACAGTTTCTTTTCCTTGTGCCTCTAGAAGTATTTCTCTTATCCTTTCATAATGCAATATTCCATAGCATATTACGTCAATGTCATTGTAACCTGCATGCTTGTTAGCATTAAAAATAATTTCCTTTGGATGAAGTTCATATTCTAGTGGTTGTTACCTGTATTCATAATTTTCAGAAGCCATTATCTTTAATTGAATGAATCAAATAGACAACAGTACTTTTTCCCAATGTGTTGTCAGCCACTTTATATAATTTTCATGTGAAACAGAGTTACAAACCTGACTTTTTTGCACTCATTTGAGGTAGGCTGTATGTATGCAAGTCACTATTCCATGATTTTACAAGATAATTGGCCATATTAAATTAATGCATACAAAGGCTCTGTAGGTGTCACCACAGATACATTGTACTACGTTTTAACAATTTTTCCGTGTGTGCTTTTAAACATTTTGTTTGGTTGAAATTAAAAGTAAATCTCAAGTCTGCTTTCTGCAGCATTTTTATACATTTTCATTTTCATTTTTTTTCCCCAGATGAACAGCAAGTGCATTGGTATGCATCTTCTAAACTATTGATAATAGAACATACTTGCTGAAATTTTATATTTTTATTTATCTAAATATGATTTTACTTCTGTAATGCTGAACTATTGTTATATTTCCACAGATAGTTTAATTTTCCAGATGAACGTAAGGGAAACATTGTACAGTTTGTTATACTGACAGAATAAAGATTACATTGTAAATATCAGTATACAATATGCAATCTGTATTTGTATACATGTCTAAAGATAGGATGAAAATGTTGGATGAAAGTGCATTTCTGTGTTGTGCTTTTTCATCTTGGTGGACAGAGTAAAATGCTCAAAGGTACAGTACAGTCATACAACCTGTAATACAGTTAATGTGATACAAACATATTGATAACTTTGTATCATTTTAGATCAGTTTCAACCCAGGAGATTTCAAACACTTGCTTTAAGAGTCAATGGTCATTAGTGCTAGCAGGTTGGAAAGGAACAATTTTTTGTGTTATGTTATGATTTTTTTCATAAATATATTAATTCTGTAAGTTTCCCTTTGCAACAATAGCTAATAAATCATGTAGAAACAGTACTTGACAACTGGGAAATTCGCGTGCACCTAATTTGAGACTTGCGGAAGACGTCAACCCGTTTTTTTTTTTAATGTCATTGAAACGGTGATATTCTGTCCCAGGTCTATGGCTGTATTGTACCTTTAAGTGCATATGCTATTTCTTATTTTTAATCCCAAAAACTAGATTATAAGGAGAGACATGTACATCATTTAATTGTGTCTAGCACGATGGCAAAGAAACAGAAACCACAACATGCTTCACTACTGTACAACATCAATTTGAGAGAGAAAGATGTTAAAAAAACTATGTTTTCTATTGTTTTCATTTTAATCTCAAATTTATCATTATTATGCTAATCAAGCAATTAATATTTCTACAATGTAATCAAAAATACAAATTACACAAAATATTAATAATTGATATTTATGATTTCAGCAATATTGAAAATGTGTTGTAGTGATTGTAATGTGGGAACTATCGCCGTTTTTGGCAGCACACTTTAATATCTTTTGTTTTTTATTGTTTTTAATTGGCTCTTACTTTAAATTGATAAGACAAAGAACACTAATTTCCTAATATCATACGGTAAAGTGTGTCTGAAGTGTGTGTGTGATATTTGACGGTGATTGCTTGAATATGAGATACTGTTGCTATGGAGTTTGTGTCAGCATGTAAACTGTTCTGTTTTGGGGAAAGTTCATTGAACTTTGAAAGCGATTATCTCAGTTTCATGTTTTCATACCTTATCAACTTAAAATTCTCATAACTTCGTCAAATTTTATTCAAAATTTTCAAATTGGGTATCATATGAAAGAGGACAAAATTCTCTACAAGATGAAATGAAAAACTCATTTTTGGTTTTTGCCGACAAGAGCCTGATTTTGCCAAAGTGGGTCACATATACAGATATGGTATTACCGGACACGCACATTTTTGCGTACTAATGACATTCAATATGCGCGTGACTTCGTAGATTAGCCTCACAGAACGCTGTGTGGACCGAAATCGCAAAAAACGTGACATAAAAATGTAAAAACGCGAAGAAATTCACATTTTTTCCTCAGATTTATAGTTGAGTGACCTGCACCTCATCATAGTTAATATTTACGCATGTTTGAATCATATTTCGTCACTGAAATTCTATGAAATCCCACTCACATACAGGAAAAATGCTGACGATTCCAATAGAACCACATGTTCATTGATCGATACCGGAAATTTGCAGCTATCGTCCTCAAACGCGAACGATGCATTAGTTGTGCACTAAGGAAGGGGCCCGCAACTCGTCACCCGCACTCCAATAGACAAAGCACGTAAATAGAAGTTGTCGATTTGTTATCGCGTGAACTCTTCAAAATGTTTGAGATAGACATCTTACCGGAAAATATGAAATTTGAGCCTCATTTGCCGATTTTTTCTTTGTCGTCCGCTTGGTAAGAATGTGTACGGTGATTCGTGGCATGAATTGTGATTCTGGTGCAAGTACAAGGTGCGAAAGACGTCGATTGTTTCATTACGAAAATCGTGTCCAGAATTATAATGCGATTTTACACCGCGCAAAAAGACAACTTTTTGGAGAGGGGTATATTTGAAGTCTATTTTCCAAAAATCGGAGCGAATAATTTTCATAATTTTGTCGAATTTGTAATTTTCAGGACTTTGTGAATAACTTGTGCTATTTTTGGCCGAAATTTCGTCTTCTTAGTACCGATCAACTCTCCTACATACACACACAAATTGTTCACTCTCTCAATATGAAAATCAGTCCGGCTTAATTTTGTTGTTGTTGTAAACTCGGGCCATAAAAATGCCAGTGCAGCGTGTGTTTTTAAGGATCATAATGTAACTTGCTACATAAGATCCGCACACTCCGGTGCTCAGGGTCACACTCAGGTCATCATTAAGATATGCGAAGTCTCAAGATTTGAAAAACAAAGCAGTGCAAGTGTTTGTGCCATGCGTGAACAGAGGCAAATGAAAACGATTTTCACGTCGTGATTTGAAAACCGATTATACCTGTGTGTGTGAATGCGGCTGTTGAGAAGGGAGCAGAGCTGCGCCTGCACCCGTGAAGCAGTGATGGAAAATTATCAACAGGAAGCTTACAAAGCCATTGTTGGGTCTGCTTCGTTGTGTTTGCATTCTTGCCGAAATAGAGGGGGGTAGGGGGGAATTTTAGACAGAGATGATTCATGGCTGGTCTGTGGGAGTCACATACACTGTGCACCCTTGCTCGTAATGAGGTCACGTCTTCTCCCGGTCGGTGATTCAAAGTTCTAAATATATAGCAGAATTTATTTTTTACGGACCTTCATGGGGAATGAGCGGGTAGCTGATCGAGAGACACAACAAGCCAAACCGGAGCCTGATGATTGTGATCCACTCCTGCCCTCACAGAAATGACTTGGAACTTGGTGCCTTGATAAGGTCAAGAAGCATGATTTACCTGTACACGCAGTGGAAGCAAGGATCCCTCCCCCCCCCCCCCCCACTTCTCTGACTTTTTTTTTTCCTTGTGGCTGATATAAACTGTGCCTGTGTAGAGTTAGTATGTGTCAAAAATACACTGTCTACATTTCCCTAAAGTGGAGATTCATGCTGAACAAGTACAGTTGTACGTTGTGTCATTTGGCACACTCTTACGCTATGCGGTGCCAGATCTGTTCTAAAGAAGTTATCTGCTTCCATTCCAAATATAGACATGTGTTGAAAAAAAAAAAATACCTTGATGACTGCCCAATGGCAGACCAAACTAAGACCCCGTTTACAGTGCGAGGCTCGGACGCGGCCGAGCCCACCTTCATTTCAGTTTAAACACGCAAAAGGCCAAATGCGAGGCCAAAAATTGGCCTCGCATTTGGCCACGCTCTGGAGGTGGTCTCGGCCGTGGCCGAGCCCGGCCTTTTCTCAGTGTAAACGCAAACTGGGCCAAATGCACGGCCAATTTTAGTCTGGCTTCCAAACCCTCTGCCTGTACTATTTTGCTATTCAGGATATTAACCTCCTCAACGTCAAAAACTAGTATAGTTTAAGGTGGTTTTGTCCTGCAAAACGATTTTTTCCTTCGGCAAAAGCCTTTGCCCGAACGGCGACTTCATCGCCACGGAATCCAGTAGGCAAAGAGTCTGAAAACCAGACTATACCAAATTGCGTTTGTTTACAAGCAGAGCGCCACTATGACAAAATATTGAAAGGTTTGAATCAAAAGCGCGGCCGAGCCCGGCAGTGTAAACGGACAAAATTGCGAGGCTTGGCCCCGCAATTGAGGCTGGGCTCGGCCGCGGCTCGGCCCAGCCCTGCACTGTAAACGGGGTCATACTCGCATAATGCCAAAAAATAGTTGCATTGTGTATGAGTCTGTATCCCTTCGCTTGAAACACTAAGGCTCTTACATTTTTTTTTAATGGTTTTACACAGCTCCTTACAAAGGCCTTTACCATCCCACTGCCATACAAGCCATGGACCCCATAATCCTCTGTGGTATTATATCAATATCTAAGCCTATTCTGGGCTTTGGAAAAGGAACTTCAGTTGCAGGAAAGATACCTTAAATCAGGTCATTCAGGTTATTATCATTATCATTATTATTGTTGTTGTTGTTTTGCTCTTCTTATTATTATTGTCATTGTCATTATTGGGATCATTGTCTGAACACGCTAAACGAGAGCAAAAGTTATGTAAACTTCCACATAGATTATGGGCAGTGAAGAATTGCTGACAGAGACATACCTGTACATGTATGCGACAAAGCAATATGATGATTAGTTTTTGTGTGTGTGTGTGTGTGGGTTTTTTTTTTTTTTTTTATAAATCGTATGTCATCAAGGTATTTGGGCTTTAATTGTATTGAAACCAACCTTGAAGCAGTGTTGTATATTACGGTCTGATCAAGAATCTTTGCATATGTCTTATCTTGCAAATATTTTTAAAGCTTTGAATGCAGCCAAAAAAAAAAAAAAAAAGAATTGTTTTTGCATAATATTGATAAATCACATGTGCATAGTAGTATATTCCCTCAAATGCGGGTACATACAGATGCCACCCAGGAGAGTCACTGTGAGCATGATTGGCTCATTAAGTACTTCTTTGTCATATAAATCAATTTGTTATAAATTTATTGCATCATCATTTAAAAAAATATAAAAACAATTGCAGAAAAGATGGTACCCATATTGCATTTCAAAGCTACCCTGGTGCGGTCGTGTTGACAGAAAACACAGATGCACAAGGACGGAGAGGTTTCGTGTACAGGTAGATTCATTGAAGCATGCATGTAAAAGTACAGTGAGAGTTCAAAGAGTGTTGAATTAATGAGCAAATTCTCACCTTCAGTATGTAGGACTACCTTGGTATACCTTCATACGGGGCTCAAGGGGGAGCAACTGAAACTTCAGTGAAGCGAATTTGAGTGGATGTTTTTTGTCACCTCAAGAGTTAGCAGCCGGGACTCTGCCTTAGATAGACTCGAGGAGGAGAGAATTAAGATTTTATGAAGCAGCGCAAAGCCTGCCTGTGAGATGGGGAAAAAGGTCAGCGAGCAGTGAGAGCATGGAAAGTGTGAGTGCCTTATCAAGGAGGTATCACAATGCCTCCTTGGTCTTATCATCTCCCAATATTGCACCGGAACTGCACCAAGGGTTTTTTTTTTTTTCCATGGACCGTTTGGGTTCATGTGATCTTGCAGAGTATAGGTGCTATTGAGGGATGTATCACGATAGTACAGCAATTCTTGGACGACTGCCACTCGCTTAATGTATGATACACTGGATGTACGTTTCTTCTATCACAGTGATCATATCAAATGTAATAGAGTTCAAATCGTACCGAAGTGTTGAACCTCAATGAAGCGAGAAAAGTGTGAGAGCACAAGCTATGTTTCAATGCCAATTTAAAGGAGACATCTGCATGATTTTAAGACTTTGACATTTGAGCAACTATAAATTGGTTAAACGGAGTATATAGAGTTTTAGAATTTATACACTGTAGTGATTGGGATGAGGAGTAAAAATGTCTCCAAAATTCATAACCAATCACAATGAACAAGGATGATGACATGGCAGCTTCACTATAAGAATGCATGAGTGGGAGATTAAGAGCGTGTTTCTACTGAGCGCCGAAAATTTGAGGTGATTCCAGGCGATGCGAGGTGATTCGTGGTGATACGTGGTGATGCACGGTGATGCGTAGTGACACCTCGAATTTTTCCTCACTAGAAACAGATCGGGTAGTGGCCGATGCGCGGTGATGCGAGGTGCTCCGTCGTCCACCTTTTGAGGTGGTCGATGGGTGGTGATGCGAAGGACGATTCTCAGCAGAAACACACCGGGTAGCGAAATTCGCTGTGTACCGGAAGACTAAAATTATTGGGAGCTTTTGCCTGCGCTTTTCAAATCGGTTCAGCCCACACTCCGACACTTGTGTACACAGCGACCGTAGTTTTGCACACATCACACCTTGTACCAACTCCTACTAAATACATGAGGTGGTACAGGTGAATTGCGTGCATTCATCGTCTATAATTGTTTGTGTGCCCAACAGCCTACTAGTATCATACTATATACTCTGATTTTTACACTGCGTTCATTTTCCCATAATATCGTATCGTCTCGAAGTTGTAGATTCCCTAATTCGTTTTCGCTGGAATACTAACGTTAGTATGTCGGAGCCCCTAGAGAGCATTAACTGGACCCTGCAACGATTCCTAATAACCAAGTGGCAGGATATGTTGGTGAGGGGCATTTTGAATGGAAAGACTAAACGAAATTCAGTGGCCTACCACAAAATGGCAGTGCAGATGCAGCGTGACCCGATGTGTGACCTGAAAATATGTTGACTTCTGGATTCACCGCATTTTGCACGTCACCTCGCATTCACCACATATTTTATCACTCAGTAGAAACAGCTTGAGTGGTCGTAAAATATGAGGTGATGCGGAAGACAAAATTCGCGGTGATGCAAGGTGATGCGAGGTGCTCTCAGTAGAAACACGCTCTAAGAAAGCAGAGCAAACTAGAAAAGCACTCTTAGAACACAGACCTCTGCCAAGCAGCTACTTTCCACCGATGATGGGAGCAGTGATTTAAAAAATGTTCAAGATATCACTTTTTACGCCATAAACCCTCAGCTGTGCGGTGCGCCTTGCTCTAGCAGAAACTAGAGCACACACTTTAGTGCGCATACGGATACCTCAAAAATGCGCAGCTTGAACTCCAAAATTAATTGACCTTACCTGCCAAAATATCAAAAATTCTTCTTAAAATCCATAAAAATTTCTGCATCACAACCAAAATTTAATCATCTATTCCTTGTGTAATTGTAATTCTCAACCTTTCCTTCCAGTTTCATCTAAATCCGTGCACAACTTTTTGAGTTATTTTGCACACGGACAAACAAACCAATGGTAATGAAAACTTAAACCTCCTCCCTTGGCGGAGGTAAAAAAGAAAGCATGCATAATTTTACACAGGTGAACGTGTTGTAATGGAATTACATAGCTACATTTCTGAAATATGTGAACCTCCTTTGTCATTATCCTTGTTCATTGTTGTTTATTTTTGTTTGTTATACCCCCGCCAAACGAAGTTTGAAGGGGGTAAATAGGAATCAGCGGACGGTCGGGCGGTCGGTCGGGCGGTCGGGCGGGCGGGCGGTCGGTCCGTTGCAAATCTTGCGTCGCGAACTACTTCCTCAGTTTTCAACCGATTCCCATAAAACTTGGCACAGATGTGTGCCTTGGGTTGTAGATGTGCAAGACGTATTTTTTGACAGTACCCAAAAGTATGTTGCCATGGTAACGGCATATTATGGGCAAAAATGGGTACAAATCTTGCGTCGCGAACTCCTCCCACAGTTTTTGATCAATTTTTATGAAATTAGGTACAGATGTTCATCTGAATATGTTAATGTGCAAGACACATATTTCCGCAGTGGCAAAAAGTGCGTTGCCATGGTAACGGCATGTTATTGGTAAAATATAGGGCAAAATGCTTCATGGCAAAACTGCTTCATGAGTGTTCTTCCAATTCTCATGGAATTCATATTGAATGTTTGTCTTAGGATATAGGTCAGCATGACACATTTCTTGACAGTGACAAAAAGTATGTTGCCATGGTAACAGCTCACACATTATGAGCCAAAATGATGGAAAATTTTGTGTTGCAAACTACTTCCTCAGTTTTTGCCCAATTTCCATGAAACTTGGTACAGATGTGTGCCTTTGGTTGTAGATGTGCAAGACGCATTTTTCGACAGTACCCGAAAGTACGTTGCCATGGTAACGGCATATTAATGGCAGAAGATCAAGGAAAGGTCTTGCGGATTTAACTACTTCCTCAGTTTTTTGACCAAAGCTTATGAAATGTTGTTTTGACCAAAGCTTATGAAATGTTGTTTGGCGGGGGTATAACCAGTCGCTGTAGCGACATTTCTAGTTTTTGTTTGTTTTTTTCTTGCTTGAGTATTAGTTTCTCTGCTCATGGACCACAATAAATTTCTCAAATTGATACATGGAGTTGTCAATTTATGTACTACATGATGTGAAATTATGAAAATTGTCTGGACTTCCCCATTAAATCCACTGAGAATAATTCATTATTGGACGCCATATCTGGAGCTATCTGAGCTTTGCATATCCCTTTTGTCAAGATGTTAAAGATGTTCATTGAAGTTATGGAAATGAAATTTGAAAAAAAAAAAAAAAAAAATTGGCAAGCAAGAAACTTCCCTTAATTATATTCCGGTGTTCCTCCCATGCAATCTTAGGTCTGGCTTGTTTTAGATCCTATTGTAATTGAAAGTTAATTACACAATTAGATGCCCCGATTCAAGCAGGCAACCTTCCGGAACAAGTCAGCCCTGGAAATGTGCCATATTGCTGCAAATGATATTGAGTGTGTGTGTGTGTGTGTCTTTCACCTGTGACAACTCCGGCCCTGTCCACTCACAGCCAATGAATTATTAGCCTTTAAGGCTGTTGCCTTGAGTGCATCCTGCTTAAAACCCCATGGCAGTCTGCTACTTTCTTTCCCCCCCCCCCTTCCCACCACCTTTTTTTTTCTCTGCGGCTGCTTTCACACGTATTGAAAGGGCATAATGTCGGTTACGATTATAATGACGCATCACTAGGATCACGATTCAAATGATGCCTTGTGGCCGTGTGTATGGAAAACTGGAATTGCGGAGGGTGATTTGAATCGTAATTCAAATCATATAATTCAAATGATGCTCTGGAGGTGTTTTCTAGTGATACTTCTCCAGAATTACATAACAAAATACAGTTGAACCTCTCGTATCCGGACAAGTCGGGACCGGGGCTCATCCGGATAAGGGATTTGGCCGGTTATGGGAGACTCAATGCTTTATACATGTACATATACATACACATGTACTGATGTAGCCCATTGTAGTACCACATGTAGTAATGTGTATACTGCAACCTTTTCATTGTTACACTCAGTAACAGACCCCAAAATAGAGGTTTGTGTTTGCAAGAATAAAATCATTTTCTTTTATAAATTCTTGGGATGATTAACCTAAATAATTATTAAGAAATGTATCAAGTATATGTAATTCATGTGTGTTTGTGTAGGAGTTCTCATGGAGTTGGGAATCCCCCTTTCCTCCCGTAATTATAATATAAAAAAAAAAATCACGGCGAGATTGCGTCCGTATAATAGAGAGATCCGGATAAAGGGAGGCCGGATAATAGAGGTTCAACTGTAGTCAACAAGTACGGATCTACCTTCAAATCATGTTTTAGGGGGTTGGGCTTACAGTGACCTTTCAACCACTCCTTCAGAAAAACTGCACTTCTTACCGCTCTGAAGAGTGGTTGATGGGAACTCAGAAAGAAGCCACATCTCCTCTGCTTGCTCTGAAATTCAAATCCACAGAATCTGGGAAGCCTTTCCTTGGTTGTGTGTACAAACGATAATCCTAATTGTAATTGTAATCATAATTGTAATATGAGCATTACAGTTATGTATCTCGACCCGTGTGAAAAGGGTCTAAATTTCTCTCTCAATCTTTCTTTCTCCCTTCTCTGTCAATCTCAGCCATAAGGGATAAGGGGAGGAAAGGGTAGGGGCTGGAAGGGAAAGACTGGCTTAAAGGGAGAGCTATTAGGAGGGGAGGAGGAGGAGGAGGAGGAGGTGGAGGATATTTCAGTGATCTGCAACACCATCAGGAGGATGGAGGGAAGATTTTTGACTCTCTCGACAGTCAAATATTTTTTCCAGTCTTTATCAGGCTTCTTCACACACACACACCCAAAGTTTATGGTTTTCAAAACTTAATTTTCAAGACATGATTTGAAACCGATAATTTCTGTGTGTAGACACACACACACACACACACACACAAAGTCATCTATCAGGATGCAAAAATCTGTCCATATAAATTTTTTTTTTAATGATTTACCTCTCAATTTTTTTGTGATTATATAAGAATTCACCTTCTATGCAGATGGCAAATGTAACAGTTAATTTGTTGTCAGGACATTTGTAAACAAGAACACCTATGATGTAGACCAGAGGTGTTAGCTCCATATGATGTAAACAGTACGATACCAATGTGTACATACTGCTCAGGTTAAAACAACAACAACAACAACATAATATGAAAATGCATCAAACTCGTTAAGCTCCCAATCAACATAATGAGTGTGCCATCACGATTTAAAACAATTGCATTCCTTCCATCTCAAGTATGCATGCCAGAGTGAGCTATGGATCTGCCAACTTTCTGATACATCTAATCTAACATGATAACGAGATGATAATTTTTTTTTCTGCCTTATCAAGTCAATATATCTTTTCCAGGCCATCTACCGTGCTCAGCAAATGAAGGCGTCTAACCTATTAAGTGCTCTCTCCAAATGCAATGTGTATTATTAATATTGTCAAGAGGATGATGTCGGTGATGGTATCTATTGTTATCATAAGAATAGCTGTCATCAGCAACATCTGAATTGCCATCATCATCATCATCATCGTTGTCACTATTTGTTCAATGTATTTATTCAATGTATGTTCCTTCTTTTGTGTCCCCAGAAATCTCTTTCCGAGTGTGGCAGTGCGGGGGCAGCCTAGAGATTATCCCCTGCAGCCGGGTGGGGCATGTCTTCCGAAAACAGCATCCATACACCTTCCCAGGGGGCAGTGGCAACGTGTTTGCGAGGTAAGCCGCACGGGAATGCACCCACAAAACAACTCCCACTGTGGTATCTCAGAGCTGTGTGCGATCCAGACTCTTAGCTGGAAACAGAAAAGACTTCAGGACGGTTGTGAGCTATGGTGACGTCATAACTTGTCGTTAAAAGTTGATTAATTCATGTGCTTACTGTAAAAGTGGAAATTTTCGCGGTGTTGAAATTTTCGCGCATTTCGCGCAACCAGAAACTAGCGCGAAAATAAAAACACGCGAATATTTTTGCTTGCCATACGTTCCTGTGCGTGATGTCTTGATTCCACGGAATTAAAAGCACGCGAAACTCTTCTGACCCGGCCTAGCGTGAAAAATTAGTCGCGCGAAAATATCCACTTTTACAGTATTTCTGTAGTTGTAGTAATGGTAGTCATTTTAGTAAAAGTGAGTAGCAGTGTAGTAAGGTTGTAGCAGTAGTTGTAGTATTAGCGTGCAGAGTAGCATTACGAGTAGAGCTTCTTGCTTTTTATAGGCCTACTCTTCATAAAAATAGATGTGTGTATTCCCAATGCATGGTCAATGAATTAATATAATTCAGATTTTGATATCATGAATATTGAATGATTTGATTGATTATGTGTGTATGAGTGAACACGCAGTTCAATAGCTAATTGATTCACTGTTGTAAGCAACAAAAAAGAAAAGAGAGGCATTTAGGGGGAAAAAAAGAGAAGTGACTACACAACATAGCATTCATGTAATATGGCATTTGATTTTGCTGCAGCAAATTGCTTCCCCATTGTTTGCATGACTCACAATTTTTTGTTTTGTTTTGTTTTATTGGGGTTTTTTTTTCTTTTGGCACAGCAGCAGTCCCTGGCTTGAAACATACAAGAATAATTTTCAATTTGCTCGTGATCGCATTTCACATTTCCATTCAAAATTTGCGGATGAGTTGCTGATGGTGCAGAATACACGCATCATTGTGAACACCTTCCCAGTCTGTCATCGTATACCAGATTCAGCCGAGAGCAATAATGTCGTACTCTTGGGGTAGTGCCGTGGCTGATGCCTGCTATCATTTGACCCCAGAAATCTTTTCTGCCACGTTTAGTAATGTATGAAGCTAGAGGAACAATAAACGTGAGACTGGATTCCCCCCCCCCCACCAAAAAATAAAAAAAAAACCCTTGCTTCTCTTGAAATGTCCACAGAACTCATTTTGATTTCTTCTTACTCCCTCGTCGATCATGGCTGTTTTATTTTTTGCTCACTTGTTGTTTCTTACTCTCGTCAAGAGAATCCATCAGTACAAACGATGAAAATCCAAGATTGCAGGATCTTTCTGCTTTGAAAAACACTCAAAATTTAGCACATACTGCACTGCCAGAGGCTCATATTGCAAAAGATTAAAATTCCATTGTTTCAGTCTACATAGAGGCATGAAAAGCAAAAACTATTTTCGAGTATCATTAGCATTTTTTTTTTCACTTTGACTAGCCTTTTGTTTTTCTCTCAAATGTATGTCATGACTGTGTTGATTAAGTTGCTGTATGATCATTAGCCTGCATTTCCAAGAATATCTCATGTCATAATGCTGTGTGTGCATGTTGGTTTTGGCATTCGTGAGTTCATCCAAGGCTTTTTTCACACATACTGATAGTGCGTAATTTGAATCACGATTCTAGTGATGTATCAGTAGAACCGTGATTAGAATCATGATTCAAATGACCCATTTTGGCCGTGTGTGTGCAAACCGGAATAGCGGAGGGTAGTTTGGGTTGTAATTCTAATTGTGAGTCAACTGATGGTTCGCAGGTGTTTTCCGATCACGATTTTCCAGAATTACTGAACAAAACAGCCATGTGTACGGATTGACCTCCAATCATGTTTTTTTGGGGGGCAAAGCTTTAATAGTGACCTGTCAACCACTTCCGCAGAAAAACCGCACTCCTGAAATCCCCACACTGCAGTCAAAGCACGCGCTGCATGCCGCTTAAGAGTGATTGATGGGAACTCGCAAAGAAGCCACGCCTCCTCTTCTCACGATAATTGTAATCATAATCGTCATCCTAAATGTAATTTATCAGAGCAATTTTGTTTCTCGACCGGTGTGAAAATGGCCCTAGTCCGCTACATGATTATGATGATGAATGGGGATAGGTGGCAATCCTTCCTGGCAGACAAAAGAGATCGGTTTACATCTCGGCTGAAACAAACTGAGTCCTCAATCCATCAACTGAATTACACGGGGGTCTGAAGAGGTCTGTGAAGAGGTTTTGAAAAGTGTGGTATCGCTGAGCTTGTGCTGTGCCACGTTTTGGCACAAATTTCCGTGACCACTACAGTGCTTCGGACACCACCCACTCTATTACCCTGCCATATTTCTGTCCAATATTTTAGGTAAAGTTTGTTAGCCACTGGAAAAGTAGATGTACCAGGTAGTGTTCCGTTTAAAAAATATATCAAAGCTAACTGCAATTGCGCATTCTTGAGGTATTATGGCATGCTGCTAGTGGCAGTCAGGTACAGTATACATCTGTTAGTACTGCTTGTAAGTTTGCTGCTTAAGACGTCACTGGTACACATGTAGCTTGGAATAACAGCTGCTGTGGAATGGATATATATGTCCATTGGTGAGAATTCTCCTCTCCTGCTTCCATTATTTGCAAGAGGGCAGATAGACTTTTACTGGTATGGACCATGACCACTCTCAAGCAGACAGGCTTAGCAGTACGAGTTATGACATCTGAAAAGGAAGGTACATTAGTTGTGCCCAGCCTGCATGCTAAGGACTGTTGTGAGGATACTGATGTTAGCACAGGCATGAATTATTATACATGGAGAGATAGTTTCAGGAGTTTTCATGTACCATTTCCACCAGCAGGGCACAGCATCATTTTTTTTAAATACTTTTTTGTTTTCTTTTCTGTCTTTCATACTATGACTCCTCCTTTAGCTACTCTGGCTACTCAGTTGATACGACAGCAAATGTACACCCTATAAACTGAGTAGAAGTAGGAGGGTTTCTAATGGAAGCTGACATCTTGATAACACACAGTGAAGGGTTTCAGACAATGAGTATTCTTGTTTATGATTGCACAGTTTTAACAAGGTTTTCTTTTTTTTCTTTTTTTTTAAGAAGCAGGATTGTTTCAAATGTTGAAACAAGTCTCACTGCCTGGCACAAACCGCCAATGATATTGCATAGAATGAATCTGTCGGAAGCCACGGTGCCTGTCAATCAAACTGGCAGCTGCCAGTATACACGCGTGCTAAAGTCTGTACGAACACGCATGCACCACACAAACATACCCAGAGTGCGTGCTTTGCTGGCAGAAGTGAAATGGAAATCAAGCCGAGCTCTGCCTCCTCCAATGTACTTTAGAGGTCAAGCGATTCAGATTTCAGACTTGCACCCAGAATCGATTGGAAAACACGGCCAGACTACGGTTTGCCAAATGTAATTAGGGGAACCAATTGGGAGGAGCATCTATGGTTCAATGTGCTTCCAAACTGATGAAAATAACCTCATTATCTTGGAGCCCGTTTCTGAACGTGATTTCAAACGACTGCGTCTGTAAGTCTGAAACCCCTCAGTGTTTCCGTGCAGACCCACAGGTGCCTCCTGCTGCAATGCAGCCTTCTCCAGGGGGAACGAGCCTCTCAGGGTACTTTTATTCCAGCAGACATTCTACTGTGTGCCCGCCAGTTTTCATTGTTTGCGTTGACAGTCGCAAAATGGCATGCCCTCATGTGCCGGGGGTCATAGGTCATGTTCGCTGAGGCACTGTGGGTGCAGATGGAGAACTGCAGATTAACTCATCGATATGAAATGTGCTAGCCTTCTATTCGAAGACTTTCAAATTGTTTTGATAAAGTTATAAATCAAGCTGCATTCTCCCCCCCCCCCCCTTCCCATCCAAGTTTGCAATTGGAAATCAGTAGATCATCACAATTTTGGCATTACTCCCTGAGTGATATGGCACCTGTAGAGATTGCCTTTAGCGTGAGCCTCGGTTTGTTGCACGATTAATGGGTGATTCATCTCCTTCCCTGCACATCAGAGTATTTCTGCATTAGACCTTCATCATAACTTTGTAAATGAGTCTCTGAAGGGACATGCCATATATCATCAGCTGTAATATTTAGCAAAGCTCTCAGTCATACCTCTTTACTCTCTACATAGTTCTCATAATATATTAAAAACCACAAACATTCGCAGCCTGAAACTTTTGCATATTGGAGCCGACGGCATTTTTCGCAGCGTAAGACTTTCATGAATTTGCGACTGGCATTTAATGCGTTGTGTACAGACAAAAACTTTTGTGAGCATTTGATTCCTTCCTATCTTGGCTCCGCTTCAGAAGAACACTATTTTCTGCAGTGCTTCACCACAACAAATTTCTTGTCCTGTGTTTCCATTTTCTCTTTTGATGAATCCGTGTAATTTGTAGTTGTTGGTTTAAAAACTGCATTCAGGATGGTCCATGAGGGGTTTGAGCATGTTGCTGCACCTTGCTCAAGTTCTTGTACAACTTCCTCAAAAGCCAGCAATTAAACATACTGTGCAACATCTTCAAAAATTGGTGACGAGCTCAAAATAAAATGCAATAAAACATGCGAAAAGCGTGTGCAAAACTTGAGAATAATCAAACTACTGTCCTTGGAAAATTTGTGTGCAAAGCACGAGACAAAACATCAAACAGAAACAGCACAACCAGAAATAAGTCATCATTTATAGGCCTTTAAAAAAAATGGAAACCTGCCTGATCATGGATGAGTTACTAAAATCTTGAAAGATATTATGTCATGTCCACTATTTCTCTCACTTTATATATATTCTTATTTACAATATTACCATTTTGACATCAAAGAAAATGTACTTATTGTAGACATGAACTCGATCTCTTTAATAGCAATACAAATATTAGGATTCGTATATGATGCTACAATTACCATGCATTTGTTTGCTATTTATTTTGAAAAAAAAAAAAAAAAAACACCAGAGGGCACTTAAAACATGATTCACTTCATACCATATGAAGGCACTCTAGTGAGGGATGATATATTGTAGCAACTCTGATATCTAACTCTTCCAAAGTGCTCTGTGCAATACACTGCAATGATAAATATGTTTGTACTTTTCATTTACATGTGCAGGAACACAAGGAGAGCCGCCGAAGTATGGATGGACGAATTTAGAGAATTTTATTACGCTGCCGTGCCTTCTGCCAGAAATGTACCTTATGGAAAGTAAGACCCGTGCGCTGAATGTCAGCGATAATTGAAGTATGCCCTTCAATGTATGAAGAGGCTCGTAATTGTCATAAATTACAGTAATTGCCAATAATTGCAATTATCATGGCAACGAGTATCACATATGCTGACAGCTGACTGGATACTAATTAGACTGTTCGCAAGGCAGCCGCTGCTACTGTATCTCTGTAAGTTGCAGTGGCTATGTAACATAAAATGAGATCTAGATTTAGGACAACTATTCTAAATTCCTGAGTGCGATTGGTTAAAGAGACTGTACAGTACTGGTTGAGGTGAGGATTCAGTTTTATAACATTTTTAGTGAGATAATGAGAAACCTCGTATGAAATGTGAAAGAGCATGTAATTTAAAAAAAGGATTCATTATTTATTTGATGAAAATTGGCCTTGAAATGGCTGCGATATCCAAAAAAGCGATCCTAATAAAATTGATAAGCCACGACTTTTATTAGGATCTCTTTGTTTTACCTCGTTTTTAGTTATCTCAGTCATTTCAAAACCGATTTTCATCAAATAAACTTTTGATTCCTCTTAGAATTGTATACTCTTCAACAATTCATAGAGTGGTTTCTAAATATCTTGCAAAATCATTACAAGTTGAATCCTCACCCTAACCAGTACTGTACAGTCCCTTTAAAGGTCCAGTTTACCTTTGGGAGTGCTGATTTCAAAAATTTTCAAGATATCACAGTTGATGCACATGTGTGGGTGTATTGTATCACAAAACATCCTACCATATAAAATTTTTGCAATAAAGCCTATAATATGAGGAGATATTAGTGTTTTTCTCAATAAACCGTAACTGTAGACGGTTTAATCCGGAAACATTTTTATTATAACTATTGTTCACATTTTGTGTATTTAACAACACTTAACATTGATTATACGGATTCAAATTTTTACAGCGGTTGTTTCTAGCCCTAACTCACATTTTAGAACTATTTTGAAGCATTAATATTGGGTTTTTGTTTCATCTGCAAATGGTAAATTATGCCTGTAAGCTTCATAAGATGTTGTGTGTAGGCTTTTACCAGTTATCAGAGTGATGTGTGAGTAATTAAGACATTGAGTTTATACACTATCTCATTGATATAGCTCAACTTGAAATCAAGACTTCATAAGACATAAGATAATCAGACACCCATGGTGTTCTACTATCATTGCTGATTTTGTATGTGCATACTTTGTATCTATGTGTCGATGTCTGTATGTTTCTTCAAGATTTGTGCTTTTTCTGGTGATAGGATCCACATAAAAGTTCCATTTATTGACAAATTTGTGGTCACTGGGAGAAAAGTGCTCACTTCTTTCAACCTTATGATATCCATTTCTCGATGGGATCATCTTAAGTGTTTGAAGACTGATTTGTATGCCTCTTTGTCAGTGTGCTGGGGAATTATTTTGAGTGTTACCAGTTGCACTATGGGAATGAGGATCCAAATGCTTACAGCCTATTGCTTTTTACCGAGCTACTGCTAATGATAGCTGCTTACTTCTGTCAGCTGTCCATGGTACAATGTGAGTATTTTTGTCAGCCTTTAGCAGCAGAAAGGCATTCAGTCTTAACACAGTTTTAAGAGCTGGTGCCTTTCTCCCGCTCCGCCGTCAATAATCCAGTCTTGATGCTATTTTTACCCCCCAATCAGGCTGGTTCTGGAGGAGAGAGGTGCCAATCTAAGCCAATATCTTCCATCTACCTCAATTCAAGGGTCCATGATTGTGATCACTATTTTTTTGTCTTTCTTCTCTCACTTTTTTTCTCTCTCTCTCTCTTTCGTTCACAGTATCCAAGGTAGACTGGAGCTGAGAGAAAGGCTGAGGTGCAAGCCTTTTAAGTGGTACCTTGAAAACGTTTATCCAGAATTAAGGTGAGGACCCCGAACCGCGAAGAAATTGATGCCGTTGGATTTTGGTGAGGGGCGAAGGGAGTTGGGGGGGGGGGGGTAGGTGAATGGGGATTACTTTAATATTTTGATGTAGGCAGAGTCTAAGCATCTTCATTGCCAGTGCTTTTTTGTCAATCACAAGTTAAATTTTGCTTCGCTTGACTGCTCTGAATGTGTGTGTGTGTGTGTGTGTGTGTGTGTGTGTGTGTGTGTGTGTGTGTGTGTGTGTGTGTGTGTGTGTGGCGGGGAGGAGGGGGCGGGGGATCTGTTCTATGGCACCTGTAAAAGCATTCCATCATCTGCACATTTACCAAGAAATTGAACAATTATTTTACGTGACCAAAAAAAAAAAGAGAGGGAATAAACATGAATCTTTTAACTGAATTTTGCTTGAAGAAGAAGAGTATATCTGAGGGCCATTGATTCTCTTTAGAGTGACGTGTAAGTCTGTACAAACATGCAGACTCTTTGGCACTGTGCATAATCAACAGGGTGCCAGTACGTAGTAGTTGCTGAATTGAAGACAAGTTGTTGGCGAGGATGAGTTGCTTATAGTTAACCCAGAGCTGTTTGACCTGACTTCAGTTTTAATGGCAGTGTGGTGTCAGTGACTGAAAATCAAAACAAAACAGCATAACAAATGATATAACTAGATCTGTCGTCTTTGGGACATGATACATATATGGTATAAGTTTGAAATTGATAGGCAGAGGACTTTCTGACCTAACCTCTACACAACTTTTGAGGAGAAATAAGAAGAAGAAAGAATCCGTACAAAAACAGAAGGTGATCCGAGAGGATACTCGGATCAGCTAATTCTAAGCGCTACATTGTCTGGTATTAGGTACGTGTAAGTGTGGGCCGTTTAATGAATGTTGTTTTTGATGCACTTGTGTATGATCACTGGTTATAGTAATATTTTGCTGTGGTAATTTGCACTTGTGATAAAAGCATGCTTCAAGAACATTTCCTCAATCGAACCCCTGTGTATGATCGTAAGAAACAAAGAAATCATTGTCTTTGTATATCATTGCCTTTAGTTTCCTCTAGCATCTGTCATTAACTGTATATTATAAAACGATGAATGTTTACATATGCATTTCGATTCCCAAATTGTGCGAAAACCATGATTTGCGAAATTAGAATGCATGCAAAGTTCTTGTCTGCACTATATGTTTTGAATGCCAGTGGCAATTTGTAAAAATTTCATGCCACAAAAAAGGCTGTCGGCTTTAATTTGCGAAAAATGTCATAATATCTTGCTGTGCAGTAACAAAAGGGTTGAATTAGGAATGCTGGTGTCTTATTATGGCTGTGAATTGAACATTATCATCTTATGAGAAGCCGGTATATCTTAAATAAAAGTTGCCAATTTTGGCTCAGAACCTCCTCCCAGCCCCCCCCCCCCCCCCCCATACCCTGTAATATTTTGCTAGAGACAATTAGGGTGTCACGTCTCATGCAGATAAAAGAAACCTTGTGTCAATCACAGGCACATCAAGGAAGCTAGCTGTCATACAACTAGACTGTCACTTTGTTATTTTTGTTTGTTTGTCTGTCAAGTTTTCATACAGACCAAAGTGATTCCACTGTAATATTTGAGGTGGCGTCTATGTGAATTGGCGAGACAGTGCCCAAGGGCTATCATAATAAGTGAAGCAACATCTTCTTTCCCACCCCCCCCCCCCCCCCGAACCCGGAAAAAGGAAAAAAAAAAACTCTTTCTTTCCTTTTTCAAAATTTTCTTCTTCTCCTCCTTCACTGTTGTTTTCCAGAGTCCCAGATAAGCAGGATGTAGCATTTGGCTCCATTCAGCAAGGTGCAATGTGTATGGACACATTAGGCCACGTACACCAGGGCACGCTAGGACTGTATGAGTGCCACAACAGTGGGGGAAATCAGGTAAGCTCAGAGGGGGCAATGCACTCTGGGGGATAATCTCAGTGATAATCCTGCTCATTATGCCTTACATTACCGACAAGCAAGATGGCTATGCTCAAAAGAACACAACCATAGATAGACTACAGAGAAGTGAATAACACATGTCAATTATAGATCTCATCCATCCTTTGTTACGTGTACATAAGGTGGTTCGATGATTTATTTCAGTCATATTTCTGTCACATTTGCATTCTGGAACCTGACAAATCTTTTCTCTTCAGCAGCCGTTTGAAGTGTTTTGATAGTTTACGTCTCTTCTGGTTTAATTGTGAGGGCTATAATTTTTGTGACATTGTTTTGTTATTTATTTCTGTTCCTGTTAATTCATAGTTGTCCAGACAGACTTGTGCTCGTCATAATTTATGAACAATATGTTGCACATTCCTTAGGCAGCCTACAAGCTAACCATACATCTCTGTGAGTCATGAATGACTCGAGACTAAAAAGTAAATTTGGTGACTGCAAAGAGTGCTGAGTCATTCAGAGTTAAAGTAAACCCAAGAACATTCACCACAGGATAATGTATGCACATTTTACTCAACCAGATATGGCATGATTATTAAAGACGGGGCAACAACCCTGACCAGAATTATTTAATGAATGGCTTACACGTATTATGACTCATTCATTGTAATGATTCATTCTTCATGTAGATTAGATGCCATCAGTCTTTAATGTTAGGGAAGTGGATTTCAGATTCGCCTGATGTGATAAAATGTTGTATACCTATAACATTTGGGGAAGTGGATTTCAGATATGTCTCATAAAATGAAATGTTGTACGGCTGGAACATTGAGAAAAGAGGACTTCAGATAATCCTCTTATAATTTAATGTTGTATGCCTGTAATAGTGAGACTTGGAAAAGTGTTTCAAGTTGATGTCATATAAGGTAATGTTGTATGCCTGGAATGTTAAGAGAATTGAATATCAGATTAGCCTGACATGTCATGAAATGTGTATATGCCTGTAACACCAGTAGCATCAGATTTCATATTAGTCTCATATGATGAAATGTTGTATGGCTGTATCATTCGGGGAAGTAGATTTCAGTTTAGCTTGATTTAAGTAAATGTTGTTAACCTTTAACTCTAGGGGAAGTATTTCAGATTAGTTGTGTATACATAAATGTTGTGTGCCTGTAATATGGGGTAAGTTAAGTTCAGATTGGCCTTATGATTTAGTTTGGTTAAGATAACAATAGAACAATGGAAGACATGGACTTCAGAGTTGCCTGATTTGATTGAAAGTTAAATGCGTGTAACATTCAGAGGAGTGATTTTTTTTTTTTTTTTTTTTGCTTTTTGCTTTAGACTTGTTATGTGCCAGTTGCGTTGGGAAATTATTTCTTCAGATCAGCTACATACGTTACCTGAAACTACCCCTCATCATACCATGACTTCATTTTTGATGCAGGAGATATTTGATATTATTGACAGTAGATATACTGTATGTATCACATCACAACGATTTCCTTGCAACATGTAGCTCAAGGCATCCTATCAATTACAGCAAAATTGAAGAAAAACCTTGTCTGCAGAGTCTAGCTTTTTTTCTTTCTTTTTTGAGCTGTTGTCTTAAATTTCATCTCTCTTGATTCTTCACACGAGCAAATTCTTCATTAGGTGCAATGTCAATGGAAGGATGACATAAAAAGCAACAACAAATGATTTGTCAGCTGATTAAGTTTTTAAAAAATGTCATTGTCAACCACTTCACATAGTATGTATACATATATAATGCAAGTACCTGACTTTGACAAATATACAACAAATGTGTAACGAAGTGAGGTCTTTAGGAGGGGAAAAAGAAAAAATAACATGGTGATTGCTAGTTGTGATGATGTGGTTTTGTAGCATTAAAGGGATACATCAGTATATCTAAAATTGTGCACAAGAATATTGAGAAAACATGGAAATGCACAAACTGGTTGTGATCTGTATCAAATAACAGACACATCAAATTTGTTCATGAGCTGTTCATTTTGTCAGGACTTTCATTGATGGCAAACAAAGCACTCCTGAGATTATTCATCCAAGTTCAGCATAAAATATGTGAAGACTAAACATTTACTGACGGTACAATTTTTTTTTTTAATGCTAGTATTTGCATGTTGTTGTCATTTTGCCGTTGTTCCAGGAATTCTCCTTCACGAAGGACAAGCTAATAAAGCACTCAGACTTGTGTCTGACAGTGCCAGAGAAGAGGGCGGGGACGGTGATCGTACTTCAGGTCTGCCAGCCCCATAATGCCAACCAGGTGAGTGAGGATTTATGTGTTGTCCGTTTTAGATTTCTCCCCATACAGCTTGCCAGCCAGCCAGTAGTTTGGTGAAGAATATATTATGCACAGGTCCTCAAAGAAAGATAATCCTGCATTAGGAATATTTCAAGTCTACCGAATGAACATTACAAGTCTTTTTGACAGCAAAAATGTTTGGTTTAAAGGGAAAATTGAAAAAAAAAATGATCTCACTCTTGAGATTGTTAATGTGTTTGAAATTCTTCAAACAGCAAGAAATGGTCAAATTATTCAATTGTATGGGGGCTCCTAAAATATTCATCACTCAAAACATGTTTTGTGTTTACTTTTTTCATCTTGTATTCCTTGTGAAATTAGCAGTTTTTTTTGCATGGCTGTATACCTCTACTTGATTACATAATAGTGCAAGAACTATGCAACAAAGTTGAAGCTATGATGGTACAGGCATAAGCCATCCTGGAGCAGTTTGGTGATTTTATTATTATTTTTTTTTTTAAATCTGGACATAGCTGCAGTATAGATGTCCATTGTTAAGGTCAAGTTGGTATTAGATGTTCCCATGGGAGTGGAGATACTTTACAGGCACACGAACATTACACTACCTCTCTGACTTTGTATGATATATCGAAAGTATTCAGCCATTAATGTAATAATGAAAGGCACTATCAAGAATATGTTATTGTCATTCATTTTTTTAATATGAAAGTCCTCATTACATTTGTGACCTGGCATTTTTTTTTTCTCTCTCTTTTCTGTCATACTGTCCCAGAAATGGGAACAGACGGATAGCAAACGAATGTTCCGCTACCAAGGCACAGATTTATGCTTGGACAGTAAGGACCACAAATCAAATGGACTCCAGGTCCAGACGTGCAGCCCAAGGGCCCTCAGTCAACACTGGAAGTTTTCAATGACTAACATCGCTCACTGACACCGGACATCATCAAAGAAGGCCTTTTTGTCTAAGCCCTCCCCCCTCCCCAACTCCATCCACGCCCCTCCCGTGACTCTTCTTGTCCCTAACAGCCCTTCCCAGCATTTGTATTTTTGTATCACAGATGTATAAAGAAAATTTGAATGAGAGAAATAAAAAAAAAGAATAATTAAGTGCTAGAAAATGACAAATATTTTTCAAACATTCGTACAATAATCAACTTGTTGATGTTGATCATTCTGTTTTTGTTTGTGAGTCTGTGTTCAGTGTTTTCGATAAACTTTCTTTATTCAGTGTGACACTATGATTGTATCGTGTAAAAATGAAGCAGTTTGTTTCCAAAGATAAGGAAGGAAAATAAAAAAATGCTCTATCGCTTGAAAGCCTGTATATTATGTCTCAAAGTGACTCTTACACAATACCTTGACTGCATGTACATGTGAAGAGCATCCGTGATCTTAGCTAGCTTGTCTTAGAGCATAAGACTGCAGTTAAAGCAGATCTATAACATTTTTTTAGTTTGCCATGTACACTTTTCATTCATATCAGACTAAAATTTCACCCTGATTACTCTTTGCTGCTACACTACCACTTAAAGAAAAAAAAATTAAATTTTTTCATTTCAATACTAGTGTGAAATTAGAAACTCTTAGCAATAGTTGAAGAGAAGTAAAAATTAGCCAAGCTTTATACCACTGTTATTTGGGAAGGGAGGGTGGATATGAGGAGAGGGAACAACCTCAAAGCAAAGCTATAGGACCAGTGAATGGGAGATGAATCTCAAACCCCCCTTCCCCTCCTTGCCCCCATCCCCCATCCCCCACCTCCCATCACCTCCTCCTCCTCCTCTTCCTCCTGGTCTGCCCTCCTCCCAAGAGAAGATGTATTTGGTGATGCCTTTATACCTCGCCAAGCTTGCCTCCCCATGCGGAAGCGATCTCATCCGTGAAGGATTCCCGATGCCGGGCATAGTCCCCGTCCCCGCGGGGGAGTTGGGAATCGTGGAAGCTGGCTGATGGAGTGGAAAAAAATCTGTCGCCACCACATGAGGTGCGCCTTCCTCTCAACCAGAGCACCGCCATGGGAGATATTTGCAGCATTTACATCACTCATATCATCCCCCCTCCCATCTTGATGCATGTGGTGAGCGGTCTCCATGGTCATTCTCGCCAGCTGGAAGTGAAATCACAAATCAGTGTTTCTAATATGCAGATTGCAGCCAGACTGCAGTGTTTGCAATGTTTGCAGACGAGATGACTCTGGTAGTGGCGTCACGGTTCACCAGCCCCAGCCCAGCCCGAATGGCTGTGGCACGCAATGGCCGTGTGTAGCCAGCGTGTTGCCCCTTGTTGCCCGCCCCGTTTCAGTGGTCTGCTCTTGCGTCACTGCAGTACTCGACAGCAAGGATATGAGAAGCCGTGTTGGAGTGAGCCCTTCAGCAGCGCTGCCACATCTCCCTGATATTACAACAGGCTCTGTAGAAGACTCGATACATCTCTCATATTCTGACAAGAAATATGAAAGCTTCCATGATCTAAATACGTTGAATGTTGGCAGTCCTGCTGTAGGGATCATCCAATAAGAATGATGTATAGTTAAGGTAGCAGATCCACATCAGAGCTTATGAATGATGCTGGGAAGGAAAAGAAAACATTTTGTGGTGACATCCACAAGATGATAGAAGTTACTCAGTCCCCATTTCCCTTTGATACCTTTTTCCTTTTTCTCCATTTAATTCTACCACTGTCAGTAAATTCATCAGGAATACCTGTATCCATCTGCAAATGGAAGCTGTGCACAGACTTACATTGCATAACAGTTTCTGGCAATTAGTGAATGTGTAAATTCACAACCGAAGCCTGTATTGGTTGACAAACATTAGAGGATCAGTCTCTGCTATTGTTTTTGCTGAAGTAAACAGAAAGAATCAGTTTCTTCACAACTCCTGTAGTTGTCTATTCTGCCAAATAGGAAATCATGCTTTCTAAACACTGACAGATCCATATTCTCAAGTGACTTGATTTTTTAAAGTATTTCAGTGTTAAATACCTTGTGCTTATTTGAGCGGGCAGATCCGTCATGGACTTTAGATGTAAACAATACATGTATCTGTCAATTGAAAAACAAACAAACAAGCATACAAATGATTCAATTTCAATGTCTAGTGATATATCTCCGTACATTTTAGGTGTAATTTTAGGCAAATACATTTAAAATCAATGGCCATAGAATGGCCATAGAAAATGGACATTGCCCTTTAAAATACTGACTTGTTTATGGCAGTCCTGTTGTGAACTCAATAATGTAGAAGTGTCCAGGAGACACGATTGTCAGCTGTTACCTACCGAAAAATTGTGTGCTGTCCGAAGTTATGCATTGACCATTCTTGACATAAAACAGCTGTACCTCCTGATTACAGTGATTTGAATACATTTACTGTAAAAGTGGAAATTTTCGCGGCGTTTAAATTTTCGTGCATTTCGCGCAATCAGAGACTAGCGCGAAAATAAAAGTACACAAATATTTTTGCTTGCCTTGATGTATGATTATGCGGAATTAAAAACATACGAAACTCATCTTACCCAGCCGAGTGCGAAAATATCCACTTTACAGTATGAATTTACCCATATTGTATGTCATGGTGTTGCGAAATGCTGTACCAAGAAAAATGTGCAGATACTGACAAAGATACGTGCAGAATGCTTGCCAAGGTTTAACAATGGAATTGTGATAAATGAGTTATTATTAAACAATGTAGAATAATGACTAAAAATTACTGCAATCTACAATCAAACAGCTTTTGTATGTACAACATGTGGTTGTTCCCCCATTTGTAACCTTTTTTCTGTGGTTGAATGATATCAACAGCTTGGGCCCCATTATATCAATATTGCTAATATTTAAGAATGACCTAATCCTACAATTTGTTAAGTGTAAACTATGTACTTTACTGTAAAACTGGAATATGGACATAGCTACCTGTTCTGTGTTTCACAAATTCTGTTACGCAATCGGACCAAATCCATCCATGTTCTAATTTCTGTATAAGCTGTGATGAAGAGCCCAAAGTAAGCAGGTATGTGTGATATCATCAGGTCAGTAGTGCAAATTTCAGGTCTTATATTACAAATGGGCAAAGTAGTTCAAATAAACCTACTGTCATTTGTTTGGAACTGCTACCTACAAGGCATCTTCCATGATGTCATACATGATGGAAAATAGATCAATGGGCAAGTCATGACTTGTCTACTTGAGCTGTCATTTTAAGCCATATCAAGTGTGATTTACTGTTTGAAAAGAACTACGGTGTGATTTGTGAATGATCTCTGCCTCACAATTAACACTCTGGAAAGTTCCTGTATGCAGTAGTTCTATGATTAGTTAGAATGGAAAGGAAAAATCTACCGTACTTCACAAGGGTTCCCTTTTCCCTCTGATCAGCATTATTCAGTGACACGCCGTTAAGTGACTTTTACCTCAGAAACACTGGATAGTAATCACCTTACCTCTGCACGGTTTAAGGGATGCGTAAGTGTAATCTTCAAAGTATCATAGATATGATCATGTGTTACCCTTCTCATATATACTATTAGGATAGACTAGATGATAGTGCAGACATTGAATTTGAAATATGATTCTTGCCTTTGATTTTGTCGTTTCATTTTATTTTTATGTGGGAGCTCATTCAGATGTCTTGTATGGTGCTCTGTACATCGACTTTGATGCTAAAATGCCAAAGTTAGACTCTGTTAGGCCCTATGGAGTCTTTGTGTGCTAATCGCAGTTGACCTGTGGGATTAATGAACATTCAAGTTTTGAATGAACGTGAATTTACATGCTGTGGTGATTTCACTGGGGAAAGTAGATATTTTAGAATGTAGATAGGCTTGTTCATTTATTTTGGAAGTTCATGAATTCAATGCGTATTTAATCATGGGAATAAGAAATCAAATGACATCGTCTGTTGAGAATGAGAAGGGCGTTAAGTTGTCTCCACCACTATGGGTTTAGTGGCAACTTAACGCCCTTATCATTCTCAACAGATGATATTTAGTATTCACTTGAGCAGAGAGGTTTTATACACGAGTGCAAATATTGAGAGTGCATGTATGACTATTCTGCAGGAAGAACATCTCTCACTTGCGATGAAAGTTACCCAGAACCAGAGCTTTTAAATAAGGGAGAAAGAAGAATAAAGTGTTGAATCATTTTAGAATGACTGCAATAAATTGTGAAACCTCCATTTGATTAAAACCAGAAATTGTACTCTCCTCTGTTCCCTCCCCCCCCCCCAAAAAAAAAAGAAGAAGTGGAAAACAAAACAACGAAAAAGGATTGGGCAGAACAAGAAACTAATATTTCAGTGAAAATGACATGTCTCTCAAGGTACTGACTGAAAAAAAAGAAAGAAAGAAATAATCATGATGAAAAAAAAATATGCTGTCATCTTGCATGATAGATTTTTTTTTTCTTTTTTTATAGTCAGAGGATCACATTTGTCGAGGGTGTGGTTAGATCAAATTGCAGTGCTTGAATTAATGCATGATCGATCATTTGCCGAGGACACACTTGAGAGATTTCCATGGGAGTTGTTTTGCAATGCAGGCATTGAAAGTTCAACAAAAGTATTGGCCCATGTAGCAGATAGGGGAAAAGAGAGATTTTATGGGGGGGGGGGGGGGGGATCCTTTTCATGTGGACGGAGATGCTCCACACCTCCCGTAACTTTTGCTTCCATCATCCAGACAGTTCAGTGTGAGAGGATGAGAAATTTCAGGGATGTGCAGTTGGCAGCCCTTAAATGAGGTTCTCTGCCCCACCCCAATCCAATCCTCCTTTGCAGTGCTAGCCAAGTGACGCTCAAGCTCCCACGCAATGCTACCACAAAGAATGTTTGAATGTTACTCAGTTTTATGCTTAGTAGACTTAAAGGGGCACAAGTAAGATATGTGAACCCACAATGAAGACCTTGATTGTGCAAACCTGTATGTAGCATTAGTAGCCTGCTCTGACTGTAATTGATGGTTCAATGTGTGCTCAAAGATGCAAGTGGCTGTTGATCTTTGCCTACCGAGCAAACAGTGTTTGGGAGAAAAAAAAATTAATTGCCAAATAACTCAAAACAATGCAAAAACAAGGCATTTTTACCTAAAAAGACCAGCTTACATGTGCAGATTTTCTCACAGTTTGTTTTTCGCTGTATGTGTAGTTTTTTGTGGCAGGTCATTTTTCTATTTTTCTCGTATTATGTTGTCAAACAATCTCTGATTATAAGTTCAATCCATTTCAAAGCAGTTTGTATTGTATATTTGGCAACTTAATATTAGTAGAGAATGAACAATGGCAGGAGAATCTCTGCACATTTTGGTGAGTTGGTATTTTTTCACTTCCTGAATAAACAGCAAAAGCAATCAGTAGCAGGAGCTGCTCTAAATAGAGCTTGCTGATGTGATGGCGATACCGTGTGACTGATGACCACTGTCAAAGCACACATCATAATCTGAGTGTTTTTCGGTTCAGCCACATAAAGAGCTTTCTAGCAGTATATCATGCAAGAGTGTATGCCTGATTTATAGTACATTGTATGTTACATTTGTAACTGTGTTCTCCTTCGGATAAACAATCCCAATGAAATTTCATGCTGCAATGTGTGTGTGTCGATGTGTCATTTTGGACTGCTCTGCTTGATAT
Organism: Diadema setosum; assembly: GCF_964275005.1. Taxonomy (NCBI): domain Eukaryota; kingdom Metazoa; phylum Echinodermata; class Echinoidea; order Diadematoida; family Diadematidae; genus Diadema; species Diadema setosum. The sequence continues at coordinate 11,920,028 of NC_092685.1, read as the reverse complement.
ACAGTAGAACCTCTATATAAAAGAGGTCAGATGTGACAAAACCCTCTTAAAACAACCTGATTTTGCAGCTCTAAAATCTCAGTATTTCTTTGGGGTTTTTTTGCACCCTGATGTAACATGGTAGTTGCCACGGTTTTTAAATCTTCACCATGTGAGGTTCTCCTGTACATCATGCAGAATTAAGAACACATCGTGGACCGCCCGTCTGTACAAATGTAAAACATATTTCCACCACAGTGTCAACATAATGGATGCTTGGACTGTAGAGGGATTTCATAGCAAAGGACTTTTGGGATACATGTATGTCATCTAAAGAGGGGATACAGTGTATATTGTGACAAGCATGAATAAACATGTACGCTATGCAGTGGGTATTGCAAGAAGAACAAATACTGTAGTTACTGGAGTAAGTATCAAGTTTTTGTTTTGTTTTTACAAATCAGTACAGTATTTGGTTTAGGTTCATTCCTATGTATGCACCATACATATCTTATAGAAGAGGGGGGGGGGGGGGTGTGTGCATTGTCATTACAGGGGAGCCATTTTAAGTGCAGGTACTTTTTAGTGTTTCTCTGCCAAGAGTTAGATCTGGTGCATGACTATGTGTACCAATCTACATAAATGTTGTAAGTTATGAGAGATTGTGTTATGAAATTGTTGGTGTTGCTGGTGTGTAGTTTGTGTAAAGCAATGCTCTCTCATTTTATGATTTACATGTCACTGGATTATGATATATTCTTTCGCCTTCTGCTTCAAACCTTTACACATGATCTTCCAACATCTTTTTTTTTTTTTTTTTCATGTCAATTCTGGATCAATATTATCAAATGCTTCAATGGATTTTGATAGGTAACAAGCTGTCATTTCTATTCATCATGTAGTACGTAGCGATAAGCAATCCACTTTCCCTGGGACCAAACTCTCCAAAATACACTTACAATTAATTGTCCGATTCAAACAATACCAGCCCACTTTATTTCTTCCCCACCTCCCCCCCCCCCCCCCTTTTTTTTTTTCTTGTATTTGTTTATTTATTCTGATGAATACTGCAATCACTGATAATGTAATCTTGGTTGAGTTTGATTGCCTGATGATCCAAGTGATTTCTTTCATGTCCTGTTCCTATGGCTGCTCTGTGTTTCAACTTGCACTATGCCAAGGAAGATCTTACAATTGGCTAAAACTACACGATGAATTTGAGGGCAGCACCTTCCCAATTCTGGTGCATATGCCATGATGGTCAAACTTTGCCACAGAACTCCCCAAGTTCAACAGTTGGACAAGGGAGTTCTGACCATCAAGAGTGCCAAAGATATGTAAAACTCGGCTACCATAACTGTCTAGGAGTTGTGTGATCATGATTGCAATGTAGCTTTTGACAATGGTACAAATACATTGTGACGGAAAGCAGTCGTCATCATCCTAATTCTGCATAAAGATATGTCAAAGATGTAGAATTTATAAACCAGGTATATGGAGTTGACTAAGTTTTCAACCAACCTCAAGTAGTCATGTTAAGCCTTTGCATGATCAAGTATGATAGCAGTGGAATAATATTGTCACATTTTCAAAGTACCCAGAGAATGATTTTTTTTTTTGACATTGAAATTGTCAAGACTCAAAATCTTAATGCAATTGAGTTTTAAGTCTTTAGTGAAAACTTTCATTTTCCATAACCTCTTTGAATCAGAACATCTTTTTCCTGTAAGGATAGATTTTTTTTTTTTATTGGTTTTATAGTTCAGAGGTATCAAATGGAGTAGATGGGATTAATGCATTCATGCAATAAATGAAGAGTAGAAACTTGTGTTTGGTCCTAGGCTCTGTACTTATCACTGTAGTTGATGTCATCTCAGATTAAATCATTTTGTCACAATTGCAAAAAAAGAAAAGCTAAAATAAAATTGAAAAAAAAAATAATGCAGGTGTTGCTCTTTGTACATAAATGCAAGGCTTGTTTATCTACATATGCCTTGTTAAAGTAAGAAAAAAAGATTATATATGTGTCTGATTTTATCAATAAACTTGAATTGGAAATTCTTATGTTTGTGTGCTCAGTTTTGTTTTGTGACTGGTCAACAGCATACCTTTTGGAAGTAACTTGATTGGAAGTGCCATTACAGTAAAGTAACTTGATTGCAAGTGCCATTACAGTAAAGTCAGTACTCCATAAGATACGCAAACAGAGGGAAACTGACCAGAAATGAATATAATTTATTACTGGAAAAATGAGCAGAGAAAATGGGATTCTATTGGGATCCCATTTTCTTTGCAAATTTTTCCACCAATAAATTGTACACTGTACTCCATAGGATTAGATAAAAATGACATTGTGTTAGAACTGCTAAATTTGTCATCACCAGTTTGTTTCAAACAACCAACAACTGTAAATTAACAGGCAGTAGCCACAAGATGAAAATTAGTCCATTTTTGAAAAATGGTTAACCCTAACTAGGCCGGGCTATGTAGGTAGATGATAGAGCCGGGGGGGGGGGGGGGGGGGGCCTCCCAGGCCCCCCCTCCAGATCTCGGCCGTCGACCGCGCTATCGCGACGAAAATTGGCACACACATTGCCTATGATGTAATCTAAAGTACCATTAAGTTAATTTTTTCAAAAATTATCATTTCCACTAAATTATGCTAATTTATGCATAATGATGCATGAAATCAGACAATTTGGTATAAATCACTAAATAAAGCTCAAACAGGCACATTTTTTGTGTAAATATTCATTTTAGTGTCCTTAGCAAATGTAAGAGAAAAAAATTGCGTAATCAGAAAAAATTTCCTAAGTATTTTATTGTATTTTGAATTTTTATGTATTTCTTTGTTTTTTCGACTTTATGTTTTTCATTGTTTTTTCGATGAAATTTGTCCGCGACATCGTTCCGAACAAGAAAATATGTTATTCATTGATTTTAATCAAATAAAACCCCCAAAATAACCATGCTTTTATGAATTTGCCTGTAAACACAGTTTGCATTGAAATTGTACACGAATTCACGTTTTTTGAGCAATTTTTGGTCTGACATGCATGTGCATATTTATGCGCAACTTCGGAACCGCGCGCCCGGGCATCGCAAATTTGGTGTCAAAAGATGCGGGAGACTCGAAAGAAAAAAGTCATGAAACGTCGCGGCGATAGCTTCTCGCGTTAGCGATACATAGCGCGAAACGTCGAGGGGGGGGGCCTCGGAGGCCCCCCCCCCCCCCCCCGGCCTAGTTAGGGTTAACATGTTTTCAAAATGATCACTTGGATTTGGTGCAACAACATATGCACACTGAATGAGGTGATGTCTGTTTTTGCAATGCACGATGGGTGCTTAACATAAATACATTCCCACATTTTTAGGGATTCGTGGCAGAAATGTCACTCAAGTTGATTTCATTTGATATGTCACTGATTCATATCCAGATTTTTTTCCTCCTGAAAGAATGCTGACAAGACTGAGAATCCTTAAAAGATAAAATACTCATTCAAACTTTCAAGCTTTAAACTCATATTTTTGTAGTAGGTGATGAATTGATCCACACTTTCTGAAAAATTCTCTACCACTGCAATCTGTATGCATACTGTTGTATGAAAATTGTGAGAGCAGAAAAAAGGGAGCTAGGGTCACTGCCACTCACAATTACATTGTAAAAGTAAAAGGAAACTCAAGAAATAGGTTCAGATACCAACAAGATGAGGAGACTATGTAAAAGTTGATATGTTATTCTCTTGTTGCTAATTATTAAAAGGCATGTTGGCATGTTGATCACTGTCTCTGCTTTGATGGTTCATCAAAGATATACCTAAAACTGAACAGGGTTTAAAATATTTAATGTGATCAATCAGACAATTCTTTACACAATCAATTGCAAAAAGTCTTAAGTCATATTTATTCACACTATTGAAAAGCTTTCACACCAGATACTTGTGACAAGTACCTTCTAGATATGACATTAACAAGGAAAATGGACAGGCAATGAAATACTCATGCAACCTTTCTGAATACACAAGGAATGAAAGGAATTGCTTCTTTGGCACATTTGTCATCTGATTAAAGGACAAAGTGACCAATGCGTTTATGAAAATTTGCAAAGAATTTACAATAATTCCAGCTACCATGGCAACTGCCTACCAACAACCAACTAGCTGTAGTGAGCTTATGATTGTTGCTACATTCAACTTGAGAAATTGTGACTTACAATAATTTAACAGCAAATTAATATGCTTACTGCAGCGAAAGTTATACATATTCTTCCATATACCTTCTTATCATACTGTTCAAAGTAAAATGAAATAAAAACAATAATGCCACTTTTTCATTCAGCATTGTTTCCACTTCTGAGAATAACAACCAGTGCGTGAAAGTATGCACAAACAACACACTGAGATCTTTGCTGCTGGTTTAAAAAATGTATTCAAATTGGTCTAATGGAGTTTTACCGTTATGACTTAACAGAAGAGCAGTGTTTCATTCCTGTGAAAATGCTAAAAACAACAGCTTGCAAGACATTCGTGAATTGGAAGCAGAACATGTAGGTACAAAGAGGGGAATTTTTCTGGGCATACAGGTTCTCCAAGAGTCAGCCCCTACATATTTCTTAAATGATTTCAGGATTTCTTCCTATTATTTTCCATATGCAGTACTTGTTATGGCCAAATTTGCTAAAGGTATCATGCTAGATAGAAGTACAAACATGAAAATAAACAGTAAAATGCATTTACATGAAGAGGCATACACTGTCTAACACAAACAGGAAAAGAATAATTACATTACATATGGAAATGTCACCTTTATACTAGTTAGGCTTATACATTTTTAGTTTCAGTGTATGCTTTCAGCAAGGTATGACAGTTACTGATATAAGTGACTTTATGAAGTCATGAATAATCAAAGGTAAAGTCGGCTTTTCAAATTTAATTTAAATTTTTCTTAAAGATACTTTGATTTAAGCCCCCGTCACACTAGAGCGTATCTAGCCAACGAATGCCCAGCGGATCCGAAAATTTGGAGATACGCTCACATCCGTTGCTCATCGTTCGTGACCCGCTTGGCGTTCGCTGTATCCGCTAGCTGTTCGCAGAGATTCGCAGAGATCCGCCGGAGACAAATTTTGATTTTGGACATGTCCAAAATCTTGAGCGGATGACGAACGGAATGACAATACGCTTTGTGGTCGCTTAGCGCCCGCTGATCGAAAGTTGTGGTCGCTCTGCGTTCGCTTCTCATTCGTTCGCCGTTCGTCCAAATTCGCACAGCAAATCTGGACAGCACAGGTAGCATTTATCAGTTGGTCATCAGAAATGGAGGACGCTCAGAGATTTCAGATGCAATATCTTCTAGCTGTTCATCAACATGAGTATGACCTAAACCAGCTGGCAATCGCCAAATACATCCAAGACAAGAGAAAACGGATGAGAGGAAAACATCGAAGAACGATGTGGACCAGGGCCTGGATCCGAAGACGAGGGCAGTTCGGGTTGTACAATCAGCTTCTCATCGAACTTCCGGGATATTAAAGTCCCGGCGTTTGCCTCTGGCTTTTTTTTTTTTTCGCTGAAGGTCCAGGCTAGGAACAGTTGGAGGCACCAGACGTAATGGAGGATGTTGGACTCCCCACATCATCGTCAACGTGATCATCAGAAGGAACACAGGAATCTTGAGGACTGTCGAGGGTAATGACATCAGCAGCACTTGGTGGTGACTTCTCCTTCCTTCTTTTGGGGGCCATTCTCACAATCACAACGTTAATCGACACTGTCACTACTCAAAATGATTTGGGAAAATGTGCGTCAGTCGAGATCCGTCACGTGACTGCCGCAGTATCGCTCTGCATATGTTGGGCATTCGCTCCTCATTCGCTTTGTCCGCTCAGCATCCGCTGGACGGACTGTACGCATTCGCTTTCATTCGCTACTAAATCCGCTCGTAACACGGTTAGCATATGCTCATCATTCGTTAGGCGAACGTTCGAAAACGACGTTTTGCTTGCGGATTCGAGCGGATTCGAGCGTATCTGGACTTTGCCAAATTTTGCCCATCCGCTAGGCATTCGCTGATTTATACGCTGTAGTGTGACGGGGGCTTAAATGCAAGCTTTTTGCAACCAATTATGCATGATGAAGTTAACACACACATTGCATGAACACTGTGCACTTGGGGAATGTTTAAAAAAAGAACAAAGAAGAGAAAACGTTACACGCAACTTACTTGCCTGTATGTATGCAGGACGCAGCAATTCATAAAATAGCTAGACCATTTCCTATGGGGACCTGCAGCTACCGTGACCAGCTGAAGCAGTGGTGAAAATGGCTTTCAGACAACCAACCAGCTGTACACATGTCCCCATTGCTGGCAGCTGCAACATTTAAATGCTTCATTCGTTTTAGTGAATTAATGGCAGGAACCATGATGTGCGTAATGCAAAAGAGATCCTCTTGTACTGCATGACTTCCTTTTGATGTCTCCTCAATACAGATATGACATACCAGTACCCATCTCGCATACCTTGGGAATGAGTACTGACGGAGATGATGTAACATAATATTATCTATCCCTGCACCGTATGTGTCTAACTATTCTTCTATATTCTACCTCTACCTGTCTCATAAACCGCAAAGATCGGTACATAAAAAGAAATGTTCATGATAACACCAATGATGCTGGGGGGGGGGGGGGGAATCCCCATCTGCCATTAGGTGACATCACTCCATGCCACACAGCTGATGACCAATCATCATCCGGCTCAGCACGAGGTGTATAAGTTTACAGTACGCTATTCAACAAGAGTGTCCACTTGGCATCCCTTTTAGGACTGACCACTTTCCTATTTCGCTGCTTCCTTGCTGAGGTTCACATAAATCTTCTCCTTGATCCACTCCTTGTTTCGAGGCACATAGTAGCATTTTGAATCTGTGTCCAATCTGGGAATAAAATATTAAAAACCAACATCCAAAAAAATGAATAGTGAATTACATGTGGGATGTATAACACTGAACTAGCAAAATCAATATATCATTATAATTATAAATCTGCGCAGTTTGAGGTTCACATTACTTTTTATGACTTAATAATGAGTTAATATAACATTACTTTTTATTCCCCATTTATCATCTGCAAAAAGCTTACTTACATATATGAATATTTCATTTTCTTCAAGGAAAGAAATCATCTACATTTCTTAGTCAACTTCAGGTATGAATTACCTTTGTCATATTGTATACAATATGCATTTATGCAATGCCCATTGTGTCGTCACTACAGCCTTGTCTCATTATGAGAACCATTTACCTTAGTTGCAATTTTTTTCTAACTTTATTACATAATTTAACCAAGATCTCAGAGTGAGTGCTAAAATAGCAAACAAATTTGCAAATCGCAGAGCAATAAATATGGTTACAACGATCATCAGCATCAAATAGACAAGCCACTAAATTGTTTAAAATGATGATGCTCATGATGAGGGTAGTTACTCTGACCAACAAAGAAATAACAGCACTTTTTGAAACAACAAGAAGTCAGTATACATGTACCAAGATATGGGCATTAGTTAGATCCCTTTTTAGATACATAGTACACTTACACTAGACAAGACAGATCTGTAAGTTTGTCGATGAACTCAAACAGCTCACTGATGTCATAGGTAATGGAGGGACTGCTTGGGTGGACCTTCTTTAAATGCTCCTCAAATATTCTGCAGATCCCTGGGTTATAAAACAAACAAACAAAGTTAAGCATCAGTAGTATACACCAAACACATGTGGCTTTTTATGTAGGTTTATAATTGAAATCTTAAAATGCATATTTATGTGAATATTACAAGACAATCCCATAGGAAATAAAGCTATAAGAGTAGTATTAGTATGGTACTGGTCATGAGTGTTGGAGAGGAGTGATAATCAACACAGATATATCACATTTTATATTTTGGATCAAAAATTTATCCTCTGGTGATTGGTTGAAAGGGCTTCACGTGATTACAGGTATTTTCAGCTATGTCAGAAAGTTGACATTCCATAAGTACTATTTGCAATGTGACGTCACTTCTATGATGACATTTTGCAAATACAACCGTAGTATACTATTTGCAAAATGATGTCACAAAGCAATGCTGAAACTGTGTGCAGCTCTGTACCCGTCACTCTGTAAAATGTAACAATTTCTATTAAAGCAATTGTTACATCACAAATCAATTTTGACATTGTGCACTGCTTGAAGCATCAGTCTGTGAAATGTATCAATTTCTAACAAAACAATTGTGACATCATAAAAACAATTCTGACATTGCGTGTTGCTTTGCACTGTGCGTCGCACTTAAAATGTAACATTTTTAACAAACATCACAAACACTATGCTTCTGCATGTAGGATCCCTTCACAACATTACTTCCACCATACGACTCTGCTTTGCATCTCCCCCCCCCCCCCCATTTCCCCTTCTTTTGTTTGAATTTTTGATCCAAAATATAAAACAAATATACTTTGCCTAATTTCGAGTTTCTTGTTTCTTGGGCCTCGGTGCCTACAAAAGAACTATTCACTTTGGGGCTGCGCCTCTCAGTGAATAGTTCTTTTGGAGTCACCTCTGCCCATAGTTTTAACAAGAAACTCTCAAGGCCAAGTATATTTGTATATTAATGTGTCAGAAGCGCGGTACAGGCTGACAGTTTAAAGCTGTCAAAATACAATTACAAATGATTCTACAACTGTATCCATTTACTTTGATACTAATCATGTCAATTTCTTAATGTTATTGTTTATAAATATCTATTCTTTTTCTTTTAAAACATTTTGTTTGAAGCATGTTATACATGTTGTAATTTCAAATATCATTGTATGTTTCAGCCGAGAACAGATGAGAGAACGAAAACCAAGCAAGGTGCATTATCAACCAGTTCATTCAATGCATATTATGCCTCAGCATTTACCCCTTCCCTATTCCAGGGGAAAAAACATTGATGAACCTACCTTCCATACACTCTTTGATGCTGTTGTAGTCAGAGTATGTCTTGGATTCAGGGGTGGAAGGTTGAATGAGCATGATAGTGTGCGCCTGTGAAGAGAAAAGACAGATGTTTATCCAAATGCCAGTAGACAGCAATATGGTAAGAACACATAATATAATGCAGGCACTCCTAGCAGGGCTGGACAATGTTTTTTTTTTTTCTTCTTCTTCTTCTTCTTTTTTATTTATTTATTTATTTTTTTTTTTGGGGGGGGGGGGGGGAGAGGGCTACATTAGTTTTTTTGTTTTTTGTTTTTTGTTTTTTCTGGTGGCCCCCGTTCAGGCTACTAAAATCTTTGAATTTGAATTTTGGGGGACCGAATAAAAAATAACAGGATATTATATAATCGGACTACCAAATACAGATGGACCTTTTGGAATTTTTTGGTGGCCCAACATCAATCTTCAGGGGCCCCTGGTGGCCACCACTAAATGATGTCAAGCCCTGCCTAGCACTTTCTTTTAGATCTATAGCCTCACAGGGTAAAGTAGACTCTGTCATGACATAGACTAGATCCACGCGTACCGGTACTACTCATGTAGGCCTTCTCGCTAGTGTAAAATAAAAGGCCTTTTATCTGATGTTACATTGTTAGATCTACACTGATGATGAGTAAGTTTCTGCAAGTTTCCTGACATTTAATGATTTATCTAGCAAGACAGCAGATTGAATTTACTGTCGTTCTGCATTCTAGTTTGTTTAAACCATTTTTTTTTTTAAAGATAAGGAGTTCAGGTCAGCTCATCCCTCAGGAGGCTCCATCTCAGGCTTTCAACTGAGATGAGGGATAAACCCAATGAGAATGAGTATGATAGGCCTAGATCTACATACAGCTACAGGTATGGTATTACTGGACAGCATGGTAATTCTGGACGCACACATTTTTGCATACTAATGACATTCAGTACACGCGGGACTTAGTAGACTAGCCTCATAGAGGGTTGTATCGGCCGACATTGCAAAAGATGTGACACAAAAATGTAAAAATGCCAAGAACTTCACATGTCAACTCAGATTTAGAAGAAGATGTTGATTTATGACAAGACTTTATCGCCTTTTAACTGTTCAAAATGTTCATGTTAGACATTTTACCATTTTACCGAAAAAATAAGAAATTTGAGCCTCAATTGTTTGCCAATTTTGTTGTTGTTGTTGTTGTTGTCCGCCCGGTAAGAATGAGTACGGTGAATCGTGGGTACGAATTGTGATTCTGGTACAACTACAAGGACAAGATGCGAAAGACGTCGATCATTCCATTACGAAAATCATGTCATGTCCGGAATAACGTGACAATTACACCGCGCTAAAAGACAACTTTTTGGAGAGGGGTATGGAATGGCATGGCTACTTGTAGCCCGACCAGACGCCATGCGAAGCATTGTAGCACAGCGTCAGACGGACTGTGATCCACCAATCTACTAAAGACCCTCGAACACGGCCACACAACAACAAAACTGTTGAAAATTTCTACATTCTTATCACAAATTTAACGAATCACTCACGTGAATTGAAATGCTTGGACTATGACTCATGAGCATGGTATATCAGTCCATAGCGAGCCCTCACGCAACATACATGTAGCAAAAAGTCCAATCTTAACCCGGAATGCTGTGATCATCGCTGGGCGATCAAAAAAAATCTTTCCCAGCTTTGAACGATGCAAATTGCGCTGCTAGAATTTGTACGCCCGCACAGTCGACAGCGCCTCCTTTGCCCACATTTTGCAGTGCTGCGCCAACATTTCGAATCATTTCTGCGATTTCTACAATTTCTGCAGCGTATACTATTAAATTTTTTTTTAAAGGCTTCATTTTCGGTAAGTTGTGATATCTGTATGTCAATATCGATAGCTAAAGACAGAAGCTAAATAGATAAAGTTTTCATTTTACATAGTCTGAGTAACAAATATGGTGCAGTAAATTCAGAATAGTGTCGGCGCCCCAGAATTTACAGCCCTGCTGTCATGTCGCAACGCGACACTTATGATTGTGTACAGTGACAGGGCTGTGACCTAGCCCCGGAGACCGCGCCGCCAGGCGCGGTCCTGGCGGCTTCCCCGCAGTTTCGCTTATGTGAGCTCCCCTATTGCCACATGCGGCGACTTCACAAATAAACAATAACTAAATTTCGATAATGAACACAGTAACGATCAGAATTGAAGTATAGATTACTTCATTGGCTTGGTTCTTCTCACCAATTCATCTGGAAACTGCAAAATTTTCCACATTTTTTACGAGTAAGCGACCTGCCCCTTGCTGCCATTTTGAACGTGTATCCATTTGCACGCATCTACGCATGCGTAAATAATGACGTCATCGGTAGGGAAGCTCAAGGATATGAATAATGCATAATTACTCAGTGCATAATTACAAGGTGAAATGAATATGCATCAAACAGTTCATTTTCAACGTTTGCAATACTGTAGTACAGTACTGTATCATTTTGTATACAATTACACGGCTGGCTTAGTTACAACTACTAACAGTCTAGTTTATATAGAATTGTGATTTGAATCACAGCATCATGGATGCCATATTCAGTGAGATAGAGGAAGAGGTGGGGTTTCAGTTTTTCCTTGTTTTTTTTTTTCCCCATCGGCCGCATCGTCGATGTACATAATACTAGTAACATTGTAAATGAATATTCATGAACTCAGTGTGCATGATCAAGACATTATTATTATTATTTTGTAAGCGATTCAAGCAGCATTACTGGAACACATTTTCTCGGCGTATTAAGGGTACGGAAAAAAAAAATGCCAGCAGCATGTTGTTGTTGTTATTTCATTTTTTTTTTTTTTGGCGTGTATCATTCATTTATGAATATTTACGTCTGTAGCAAGTGATACGTAGCCTTTTGTCAAGGCCCTCTTGCTGTATGGTGTGGAGAGCCAGTCGAGTGGGGTAGCGCTGTGCGCTCGGATGGACTAGCTTCGCTCGTCCGTTCGCTCTTCAGTTACAGCGAGAGGGCCTTGACAAAAGGCTAGCAATACAGTTCAAGTATTCTGTGCGCTTGTGCAAGTGATTGTGAATTCTGTGAACATAGGTGAGCTGCTTATAAGACATCATTTTGTGTATCACAAGCAATGAAATGCATCAAACAGTCGCCGATGATAGTCATTTAGGTTTCATCGACCCATGTGAGTATTCCTAGTAGTTTCTGTAGAAAAATTAAGGAAATATAGCGCCGCAAAGGCACCCGTTTGTTCAACATGAAGATCTTGAATGGGACCACGGCGCAGCCGCCACACTCCGTGTGGCGGCTGTCGCAGTTAGGCTGTGACCCTGTGTATATAGTTAGGCTACTTGAACACTGGAAGTCTATTTTCCCAAAATCGGAGTGAATAGTTTTCATAATTTTGCCGGATTCGTAATTTCCAGGACTTTATGAATAACTGGTGCTATTTTTGGCCAAATTTTTTCCCTCTGAGTATATCTGATATACGATCCACTCTCCTCACTTACAACAGTTTGTACGTAAATTTACCTCACAATGACATTGGGAAATTCTGACAAACGCATAAATGCATGTATCGGACTATGGTAGAAGTTGCGATACCAACAATCTCGTAAGAAATTAATTACCAAACGATAGGTTATGTATTGAATACATTTAAAATACCCCCTATCTACCTCCTTGTCAGTTGCATGATGAAAACCTAATTAACTCACTCTGATGAGCTAATAATCACTAACTTACCATTGTTTCGTGAGGATGCTTCGACGCTGTGGTCCACACTACACGATGCACGCCGCCGTCGCATACCGTGTAGTTAACTACACGCGCATGCGTGATGCGTCTACTTTCTGCTGGAGCTGAATGCAGTGGTTCCATCCAAGTACAGATTGAACTTAGGCTCACAGTGGGTCTCTGGCACCGGAGGAGATCGTCAAGCGAGGAGGCGACAACACTGGACGACAAGCAATGAGCCATCGGAATTAACTCATGTGCACATTTGTGGAAAGTGTCCTTCTCTATTCTTTTCTTCTTTTTATTCAGTTGGTTTGGTACTTCACTAATTTTCATAGCGACACAATGACTAAACTTGCCTGACGTAACAAATTATATAGATGATGACTGGTGGGGGAGGGAACATACCGAATGTTCCACCCGAAGGGCTTGAAATGCTATTGAGGGAAGTTATAAGTCCCGAGACGAAGTCGAGGGACTTATAGCCTCCCGAAATACTAGTAGCATTTCAAACTCTGAGGGTGGAACGTTTGGTACATGTTCCCGACAACAAAAGTCATCATCTGTTAAATGACTGTCATGGGTTAGTCAGATACGTCAAATACGGTCAACGTCAACCACCAGCACAACGCACTCGATCGCTCGCGCAGAGCCAAATTCACTGTGCGCGGGTCCTTCTGTTAATTGTTACGTGAAAATGTTTTCCCATGGAGTTTGAAACATTACAAAAATGTTCTCCCAGCCATGGGTGAACATAACCAATATTCCTCCATCACGTGACTGTGTTTGCATAGCCAATCACTAACCGGTACTTGACTAACCCATTAAATATAATGGAATTAATGTTAACCAGGGGTGACTGTTGTGGGAAGCATTCATTTTATTGTTTTGCGTTGAATGTATTAAAAAAAAACAACAACAACGATTGTTATTACCAAACACTTGACTATGCTTTTAAATGAGAGCTTGTTCCTTTCAGGTGAATATGTTGACAAGCACTATTCATTAAGATTATACATGAATAATTATTACATCACAGATGCTTATCTCAGTGAACAACACATGCTTGTAAGTTGCAATGGCTAATGACCTTTTTTTTTTCTACTCGTGCGCAAAATGGAACTGTACAAAATGTCTTTTTTATTGCACTTGGCGCAAATTAATACGCGTTTCTCTTGACGTAAATAAACTCTCGAAAATAGAGGGAATGATAGAGAAAATAAAACCAGAAAATGCTTACTACAGCAAAAGATAGAAGATGTCGGAAAGATTTTTACTCTCTTAATCAAAGAATTAACTTGAACACCTTCTCCAAAATATCGAAGGGGATGTTTATTCCCTTTATCTTTTCATCAATCCCCTTATCTGTATCTCTTTCTGTCACCGCCGTCCGGCATCTTAGTTATTATGACACGTTTCTCTTTTGAAGGACAACAAGGCAAGCGCCATAATGTGTCTCGCCCATTCGCGTACAAGAAATTGTACGCGAATGGGATATAACAGATTTAAAAAAAAAAAAAAGAGATATACCAGATAAAAAGAGATATAAAAGGGTAAAAATTTATGGTAAAAAAAGAAACGCGCCATAAAAACTTAACATTGGGCTCTATAAGTTCGTTGACCCCTGCTTGTGACCTTTGACCTTGTGGTGATCATCCACTCCCCAAGGGACATCTACCATCCAAGTTTAGTCACAAACAGACCTATGGATCAAAAGTTATGACCCATAATAGAAACGCGCCATAAAAACTTAACATTGGGCTCCAAAAGTTCGTTGACACATGCTTGTGACCATTGACCTTGTGGTGACCATTCACTCCCCAAGGGACATCTACAATCCAAGTTTGGTCACAAATGGAGTTATGGATCAAAAGTTATGACCCATAATAGAAACGCGCCATAAAAACTTAACATTGGGCCCTAAAGTTCATTGATCCCTGCCTGTGAACTTTGACCTTGAGGTGACCTTATGGTAAAATGTGAAACTTTGAATGACCCCTCTTCCCTCGAAATTTGATTGCAATTGAAGCCCAGAGTAAAGAGTTATTGAAGTTTTTGTAGCGTTACGGACAGACGACGGACGGACGACGGACGGACAGACGCCGCAGGCGATCCCTTAGTCTCCCCTCACCTCCGGTGGGTTCGACAAAAATGTCAGACAGGGAGCACGTCTTTGAAGCCCAAAGTGATCAATCAGTCTCACACACACACAAACACACACACATCCTTTCCCCCTTGATCTTTATTGATTTCATTCAAATCATACATGAATCACCCCCTCTTTGGGCAATTCAAAACATAAACAAATTAATTTTAAATATACAGCAATTTCTTTTTCTTCATCCCGATATCCCATTATAAACACATACATAAATGTTAGATTTTCTTTAGCCTATGGGTGATAGAGGTTCCTAGGAGAGTTGGCTATATATAACGGTGGCGTCGTGATGGAAAAAATAGAAAAACAAAGGAAAGTTATTTAACCCCAACACCTCATAACACGTATACCCCCGCCCCTTAAAATAATACGAGTTTGGTCAGAACCGTGAGAAAAGAACACGCGTTTTTATCAAATTCTTTTTCGATTATAGGTCATTGAGCAATGAGCATCACACAGAAATTTAATATGGGCATATAATGCCTCAAATGAAACATATTATGCAGATGATAAAAAAAAAGTTACGAATAAGGCACATTCAAAACCAGGACTTCCGAAAATTGAAACACTTACAAAATGTCTGTAAGAGTCACGTTTATTGCATAATTTGACACGTTTACTTAATTGCGAGATACGGTTATTCAAGAGTTGTAATTCTAAGAGCACTTTCTTCCCTGTTTCCTCAGCTGCTTGATTCTTTTTTTTTTGTCTTTTTTTTTCTTCAGCGTGATAGAAAACAAAAGTCAAATTAAACATTTTATTACGTTTGCTAGAGCACTCTACCTGAAATACATACATAACTTGGAAAATAGCTTCTTAGACGTTTCAATTTTAAGAGCTTTGATTAGATCCGCATGAATTCTTATCATCTACATTATAGTCATATCATAGTTATCGTGATTAATTATCAAAGCCTTGAACTTTCCCTTGGTATGGTAGATAAATGTTTGATTTAGTCTGTGATTTTTTTCCTCACGTATTTTTTCTCTGTTATATTTTTTCATCTCCAACTTTACGTTCTTTTCATCATATTTAATCTATTTGCTGCAAACAGTATGTGTAATGTGTTATTAAACAGTTGTTAGTAATCAAAATGAAATTAGAATTCCCGTTGCTGTGAAAATATAAAATGCAATTAGAAATTTTTGCCCGACATCGTGAGCTTTTACCTTACCCCTGCAATTTGGGTTTGTATGTGCGTCTTTGTATGTGTGACTGTCTGTCTGTTTTTGCAAAGTTTCGTACATGTTGGTCTTTAAACCGTCATCCGAGCATTCGATTATGACATTGTGTATGTATGTTCTGTATGTTTTCCTCCTATATAGCGATGATTGGATGAAAAGAAGGAGAACAAACAAAAGTCGTGTTGCTTCACAATATCGACCTTATATCAGTGATAATCAGGCCATGTCTTCTTACAACCCTACTTAGACTGGAGGCAGTTTTTAAAGACACATTCCCCGGTACACCATCCAGTATAGCAGTTTGGCTCCGTTAATCAGCCATCGACATCTGCGCCTGGTTGAGCCACTCACTCTCCAGGACGTTACCCAAATCCATCCTGTCTGCAGGAGAGATGGTCAGCATACCTCTGATCAGCTCGCGACACTCCTCCCTCACCCCTCCTCCCATACCGAAGTGCACCCCAGCGCACTGGGACTGGAGGATCTTGCGGATGTTGGTCACATCATCGCCGAAAGGCATCACTCCACTTACCAAGATGTAGAGGACCACGCCCAAGGCCCAGACGTCACTCTTGAAGGGATTGTACATCACCGAGCGAATAATTTCGGGAGCAGCGTAGGCGGCAGAACCACAGAAAGTGTCGCTCAAGTCGCCCTTCCCTACCCGCCTCACGAAACCGAAATCACTGAGCTTGATGTTGAATCGGGTGTCGAGAAGGAGGTTCTCGCACTTCACATCGCGATGTACCAAACCCATGCCGTGCATGTAGAAGAGTGCACGAGCTGTTTGCATTCCCCACGTCCTCGCCAATCTCTCCGGCACGGGCCCCCTGGTGACTAGGCGGATGTACTCCAAGACGTCACCAGACTCGGCAAATTCGAGGATCATGTAGACTTTGCCGTTCTGTTCGAACCAGTCGTGGGTACGCAGGACGTTCGGGTGTCGGAGGTGACGGGCGAGAGCAAGTTCTCGCGGCAAAAAGTTTCGCTGGTAATCGCGCGGGGCTCGCTTTCGATCAATGATCTTTACGGCTACTCGTTTCTTGGTGGACGTCATAACGGCCATCCTCACTTTGGAGTAGCTTCCAGATCCTAGTTTATGGGCAAGACAATATCCTCGGCTCAGCATTACGGCGTTATCATTCGGGGTAGATATCGGTGGGTGCTCAGCAGGTGCCCTAACCGCCGGCTGCTTTGACGATCGAGTTTGCGACGCAGTCATACTTGTCATTTTCATTCGGATTTTATTTGCTGAACTTTGCATCATAAAAACTAGCTAATGTGCCCTTAATATTGAGTGCATGCCTAAATGCTGTTTTCACTTAATATGATAAACAGTTATATTAGCACCTTGTTCTCGTGCCCATCGCAATGTATACACGAGGTATTAGTTTCCATCAACGCGCAGATATCAAACATACCTTGTCACCAAGCGTCATCAAGCGCGCATTGTTGCGTCATCACTTTGTCAATGATAGAAAGCGTTCTCTCTCGTGCACAATGCGTATTACACTCCTCGAGTTTGAGGACAAAGAAAATGCATACTCATGAAGTGTACACTGTATTTCATTATATTTGATTTAAATCCGGCTAGAAGAAAAGAAACGCCAATCAGACACTCACTTGCATCGTGTTCCCGGTAGAAGGGCCCTAGCATGGTAACATAACATTATGCTAAGGCCCTTCTGCCGGGCACACAAAGACAGAGTGAATAGGATATTAAGGATAATGCACTCAAAATGACGCACGACTGCGAATTATTCAAGTCAAATGGTCGCATGATGTTATTGAAACATGCAAGTTTTGTTGGATGTGTTCGATATTCCCCAGGATATATCATGCTCTTTACGAAGAAATGTTTCGGTTTTGCCCTATAAAACAACCGCCGTCGATATACAGTTCACCACGTGCATCACTTCATTGTCTTCACACTGTGTTCAACACTATTTACGATAGAAATGAACATTGTTTCAGAGAAATATTTGCACTGAATCAATTAGTACGTGTGACCAGTTAACTATGGTTTTCACGTTTCTAGAATGTCCAGTTTGACTCAGAATATATGCTGATAGACCTAGAACATTATTTTAACATCTAAAAAAGGTTCTAAATGTACAGTGAGTGATAAGAGATAGTGAAGATATCTTCTCAATCCTGAAATACATCTAACTTTCCTTCTGTATCAAAGAAATGACATCATTTTAATAACTATTGCACAAATTTTAATGACAATCAAACTGATAGATCTGGCCTCAAATTCTTTTCGCACACCAGCAGTTTACACGGTCATTAATGCAGTATGTCGGCTGTAAAAGACCCATTCGTCTCACCTCCTTGGTAGAATGCATTCACACTCACAAGCACACGCACACACACACACACACCACCACCACCACCACCACCACCACTACCACCATCACCACACATAGTGTTCTCGATGCTAACATCACCTAATGAAATGCATGTGATAAAGCTTCGTTTTATATTGTACCGTGTATCACGGTTTTTGTTTGTTCGTTTGTTTGTTACTTTGTATTCACTCTGATGGAAATACGTGTAGTTCGGTCATCATCATATTGGTGCAAGCATGCAGGAAGGCGTAGAAATTTGATACATACTCTTATGAAATCTTGTAAGTTACACCTCATCAAAAAGACGAATCCATCGATTGGACCTGCGGCGAAATCATTGGCTAGGCATATTGTATAGGGGACATATCTGCAGTGGAATCAGTGACGTTCACAAAGGTCAAAGAAAGTACAAATCGTCATATTGACGCGCACGCGCTCCTCCTGCTATAGCCTACGCGCTTACGTTGCCACGCTCAATTATGACGTATCACTATGTGCACTATTTGGGTGTCATGAAAAAAGCATGTACCAAAACATAAGGGCTGCTGGCACGAAAATGAAATCGGACCAAAGCAAAGACAGCACGGATTAAACGATCGTTAAAAGTCCTTAAGCAAGAATGCAACGTGTCAAGTTCCAAGACTGAAGCAGCACTGGTCAAGAAAGTGGATTATACAACACACGCTAAACAAAAATATCGGTTTCTAGACATGTGGAAATTGTTGGAGTTTGCTTTGAGGAATAAGCCCTACATCGGCGAATAATATACTCGTATCACTCGAAGATACGCAGGTCAGTAACTACAACAAAACAATAAAAATGTCGTCAAGTCCACCGAAGCAAACCGGCCCGGGCTCGCCGATGTCAGATGCATTGAGGGACTCGGGCACGGCAGGCACGACGTCGGTGCGACGTGTGATCAACGAGGAAGTCATGCTCAGTAGGAAGGGCTACACGCTCGGGCTGATGCTGGGAGAGGGTTCGTATGCCGCCGTCTACTCCTGCCAGCTAAATAACAACCGCGGAAAGTGCGCCATAAAGATTGTCAATCGCAAGAAGGCGCCGAAGGATTTCCTCGAAAAGTTTCTACCGCGAGAAATGAAGATCCTCAGTCAAGTGAAACACAGGAACATAGTCAAGTGCTACGATATTTTTGACACCGGCAACAAGGTATTAGCATGCTTTGCTTTCGAGAGGTGATGCTATACGTGATTGATAGATGATTGATTAATTTATCTTTTTATATTTTGAAAAAAGAAAAAGTCATGGGGAAACGATGTCAATCTGTCAAAAGTAATGGGAAGATTCTATAGTTATAATATTGAAACAAGAAATGTCAATTTGAGTGAGAAACTCTTACTTACAAAAGTTTGTTAGCCATATCGATATCACTCAATATCGCTTCTTGGCCTTTTGGCTAAGATCATGTGTAGCATCTTATTGATCATGATGTAGCCATAGACATTGAGAGCTCCCACAAACTGAGTTATTCAGCTAGCATCATGTCTTGCGTGCAATCAACACATGTCTCCACAAACAAACATTCAAGTACACTGTATAGGCAATAAACCCCAATAATGGGAATATAATTATATAATATTATCATTCCTATTCAATAGTATAGTATCGTGAGAAAGAGAGCGAGAGAGCGCGATGAGAAAAACGCGTATACATGAAATCGTTTCAACTTTGAGTATACTGTGTCGTTGTAGTAAAGTAGGCACCTAAGTTGTGGCAGACTTGGCGTATGAGTTTCGAGCAATGTACTAAGATTGTACTTCAATCATTTCATTGTTCAAACTAAGACTAGTGATTGCACTCCGATGAGTTTATACATTGTCATCTATATAGACCACAATTTCCCTTTCACCGCGTTTGCCATTTCTATAAGCTTACGGGATACTGAAACAAAGAAAAGACCTCCCGGCGTCCAAAGGACTGCTTTAAATTTTTGGACAATCACTCCTTAACACTCCTTAACATTTTACCGCTGATTTATTATTTTTTAGGTGTACATGGTGTTGGAACTGGCGGGACATGGAGACTTGTTGGACTACATCAAACTCCGTCGCTCCCTCTCCGAGGATAAAGCCCGTACTTTCTTCACGCAGATGGTGGATGGAGTGTCCTACATCCACAGTCTTGGCATTGTACACAGGCGAGTTAATAATATCACGAACACTAGTTCTTTGATTGGACTTTGTTGTGATTATGTTGTTGTTATTGATTTACTATCTCTCATTGTTAATTTCATCACAGAGTTCTCATAACATGGTGTTTTAGGATTTACAAAATCGTGTGGTCAAGACCGTTCTCTTTAAGTCGGTTACTATGTTAGTATCGCACGACGACCCTAACATAATTATAATGTATCAACTTCCTTCAATGAATGCATGCATGCTTTATTAAATAATTATCAAGCTGAAATGAAAAATCGACAAAGGACCTTCCGGTCCACGAGTTGAAATTGTAATGTTAACATCTCATGAAGATGTTATGAATACTTTGTAACTTGCAGTCATGTTGTAACGGCATCAGCGGCATATAGGGAAACAACCAATCAGATGTGTCAGATGTGCATATAGTATTAAATCGTAATTGCCACACAGGTATTGTTGTCATGATTGCAATTAAATATTCTAGTTATTGTCGATTTATTCATGAAACACGTTCCAGTAATATCACACATTCGGCTCTGAGAAATTTCATATCTGTAGAAGATGTAATTATGACTCGATCTCCATCATAATCCAGGAAGAGTATATTTGTAATGTAATTTGTAATTTTTGTGTGCTTCACTTAAAATATTGTGATATAAAATTAAAATGTATTATGTGTCACATCTTGTCGTAATTCCTTTACTATTCTCCTGACAGGGACATGAAATGTGAAAACATCTTGTTGGATAACATGAACGTGATTAAGATCTCGGACTTTGGTTTCGCCCGATTCATGGAGCCGCGGGATCTGAGCAAGACGTACTGCGGCAGCGCAGCCTACGCCGCTCCAGAAATACTAAAAGGAAACATGTACAACGGTGACTAACCAAACAATATGTTTATGAATACTTTATTTCTTCACAAATCAAAGCATGTAATAAACAATCCTATAGGTTACTACCTGCTCACAGGCAGGCAAGGAAAAAGAGAATACAATGGACCATACAAGGACACAATACATACATTTACAAACGAACATAATAAATTTGATCAGCTGTTTCAGGACATAAATAAAAGAAATAAAATTATTTCGACATACATTTAACCTAACACCAAAAAAATGTCTCTCTTTTGAAACATTATGGACTTTTGCAACTGATTGACAAATTGCACTACATCGACGTAAATAAGCTCTAAATTGATCAGTGTTCGACGGAAGAATTACATGAATTTGAATAATTACCCAGTACCCGCTGCATGCTATAAGGATTCATGAGAACCAGCACTTGCTGTCGGGCGGAAGCTCGGTGGTCTAGTTGAGATGACGCCTGTCCGGAGATCAGGAGGTCGTAGGTTCGAATCTTGCTCGAGTATGTACGCCCATGATTTTTTTATCATGTCTACTACTAAAACACTGATCTATTCAGTGCTTATTTATGTCAATGTAGGGCAATTTGTCAATCAGTTGCAATGAAAACATCTCGACGGAAGAATTTCATGAATTTGAATTATGGACTTTTGTTGAGAAGCTCTGGTAACTTATTAACTCTTCATGCTCTCAAGGAAATAACGCAGTTTCACTATATGTATGATAAACGCATTGTTCATTGCGATTTGAGAAAAAAACACTCCCGTCTTTATGTTGACTGTAATAAAAACATGAAATCCATAAGACAAAAAAGTAAAAGTTTCATAAAAGAAAATAAATGGAAAAGTAAAGGTTCGTTAATCCGAACATGAAATAAATTCCCTTATACCGAATGTTCGTTGATCCGAAAATAAAATAGATCCCTTATTCCGAAGGTTCGCAATCGATTAATAAAATAAGGTTCCTTATTCTGAAGATTTGCTAATAAAAAAAAAAAAAAGATAGTTATTCCGCATGTTAGTTAATCCAAAAATGAAATAAGGTTTGTAATTCCGATGGTTCGTATATGCACAATCTTTCGATTCTCGAATTAACAAACCTTATTTCATTTTGGGATTATACGAACCTTCGGAATTACAAACATTACACCTATGGTGTTCGGCACTATGCACTTTGAAAACAATTCAAGGACCAGGCCAATCAACGACTATATGCTTTCGACTTTGTTCTATACTCTAAACGATTTTGACCAGTAAAGATAATAAACTTGCAATCATAGGCCTATATTTATCCGCTCTCCTATGATCCCTATAATGTATTCTCCACTCTGTGCTATGTCAGGCAAGGCTTACGACGTCTGGAGCCTGGGCATCATCCTGTACATCATGGTGTGCGGCACCATGCCCTTCGATGACTCTAACATCAAGCGGATGATCAAGGACCAGCTGGACCAGCGACTCTGCTTCACCAAGAAGAAGGAAGTCTCACTCCTTTTCAAGGATGCCATCTTTGCCATCCTGCAGCCGATCGCCGACAGGAGGTGAGGGCGCTCTTTATGTTTTATGGCAGATGAATTCAGCATATTACAATCAAACAAACAACACGGTGAACGTTATTTTAAGATCAGACACGTTATTTCAAGATCAGACACACACACAAAAAAATGACTGCTTGGGAATTTTAACGTTCCATGTCTTATCAAGAAACAG
This sequence comes from Diadema setosum, assembly GCF_964275005.1. Lineage (NCBI taxonomy): Eukaryota > Metazoa > Echinodermata > Echinoidea > Diadematoida > Diadematidae > Diadema > Diadema setosum. Next base: position 11,896,914 of record NC_092685.1, on the reverse strand, counting down.
AGATACCACCATGACATAACGTTTACATTTTAGTGTGTGTATAATGTGTGTGTGTGGGAGGGGGGGGGGAGGAGGGGTTTGACAAGGGTGCTCATGGTTGAGTCAAGGGTCAATGGTTATGTCCCCTCCCTCCCTCCTCTCTCCCTAAAAATGACTAGAATGTAAAATATTTGAAATGACAGTCGTTAACAAACCATACAATTCGCATCACATCGCATAGCACATATCTAAGTAGGCATACTGCAAACAGTCCATACAGCTTCATCCCCCGCAAAAAACAAAACATAACAAACCAAAGCAAAACACCTATAACAATCGCTTTCAATGCCAGAATTGATAAGAATAAACATGACAAATGGTACTTTCTATATAACTTAATCAGACATTCGTAAATCATTAATTGCATTTTGCAGACTAAAAATTGACGAAATACCGCTACATCCGTGGATGGAAGGGGGAAATACTGCCACGACGTCATCCGGCTCTAGCCAAGGCAATTCCTCGTCGGGGTTCAGCGCCTCCACTAGCATACCGCCAAACCATCTGATCACCGCCAAGCCGTCGCAGCCCCCAACCCCAACCCCGGCCACCAGTAATCTGGCGGACAACGAGCGCGTGGCCGGAAACAACAACGCGACGACGCGCTCCACCCCGCCATTACGCGAAGATCGTTCGTCCGACTCCAGCAGCCGATTCGCGCAGAATCAGACTCGCCGCAATACCAACGCCGAGCCCGGAACGAGCGCGGTGTCGTCAGCAAGTCAGGGCAGCACCAACTCCCCCATGACGTCGCGCACCGTGGATGTGGGCAGGACGGGTCGCGGTGGCGGTCATCGTGGAAGGGCTACGCCTACTCCAACACCAAGGAGACAGCCTCGAAACCACACTTGAATACTCATCGGCTGACGCACACACTTTGTTCTTGTCCATTATCATCTTTCTTCAACCAAGTTGTTCTTTCCAATGTATGAATAGAACTACTTGGAATTTCACCCGCAACGAAATCATGTTATTAACCTTAACAAAGTCCTGTTCTTTCCGGGTTACAGGATCAAAATGTACAGAACTTCTGTCAGCAGAAGCTTACTAACATGACCCAATGTCCCTATTTCTCTGTACTAACAACTCCAAGTATGGGCAAAGTCAAAGCATGAATTACAATTGATATAAACCAAATATGAATAATATATGTCACCAAGTGTTTCTGACAGCTCAACTTTATCATTAGCTCTATCTTTACAGAAGTGACATAAAAATTGAAATTTTGTAAATTTGCACTAACAGGCAGTGGCTGTGCATATATGTTGATAGCAGTGGCCCTGTGTCATGGTGCAATATCTAGATAAAGAGGCATCTTAATATTAATTTATGTGAGTACTTACTCATGAGATTAAAATCTTTGCTGTATATATCATCATGACATGCCAAGGTCTATTTGTGAGTGTTCTTAATTTGTCGAGTGTCTCCCATGAGTTTAAATAACCCTCTGGATCAAATCTGCACACTTTTCTTGTTTGTTTGCTACATTTCATCTGAGAAGATGGCTGGATAGCAAATATTCAGCTGCAATCGCTGGTCTTCCATGGGGTCCAGTTTGGATGTAAGACGGGACCCACTTCAGCGGGTTAGGATTACACTCTCTCTATATCAAGGATCCTTAATACCAAGTATGTTTTTGTCTGTGATCAAATGACATGGTGGCCATATCTCACATTTACAAAAGAAGCAAATTGTCGACTTCACTTGTCTTTTGTTTTCTTATACTTTATTACACTCCTGACAAGTACAAACTTTCATTACATATATTTCAGGCAAAAATATATCTGTTTTTTACACATTAAAACTTCACCTCAAAATATCATTCCGTTGTGGCAACTCAATTACCACAGAGAGGTATAAACATAACAGATTTCTTTCCTTGCACACCTTGACCAACTGCATTTGTCTGTAAGTGGCTATAAATCAATTATGGTTCTACAAATTGGTCTGAGGGATAGTATTCACTACGGCTTCATTTTGCCAGTGCATCTGATGATAATGAGTTGCAAGGAAATCAGAGAATCATTAGATATTTTCTTTCTTTCTTTCTTTCAAAAGAAGGGTGTGGATAATATGCATGAATCAAATAAACAACCATTGGTGTTTTTCATATCACTGGTACATGAGAAGCCAACTCCTTCATCAATTGAATGGCAGAAGGGCGTAAGTATGTGACATGGAGTTTGTTAACTCATTGTCCCCCCCCCCCTTCATCTCCCTACTAACAACACAGTATCAATATCATAACGACTGTGAATGATGTACAAACAGCAGAACAACTTCATGACACTGCTACAAGAGCAGAGACTGGGCCTAGTACTACATTGTTAAAAGACTGCAGAAAGACTCATTATACTGTTATATTTATTTATTCATTTTTTTTTTTTTGGGGGGGGGGATAAAAATCATCACAGACTGTGGACAGAAAAAGAAAAGGGAATCCCCTAAAACCCAAGATTTATCTTAAACTCAGCAGAGAAGTAATCATTCTAGTTCCACCAATAAACACTCCAAGCAGATGTGATGGGTGAGTATATTGTACATGGAGTGTGTGCAATCATATCACAACAGCGTGTGTGGCGTTCAGAAATTTCCTTGAATGGTTTAATAATTTTTCAAAGAATAATACTTTCACACTTTCAAAATACCTCTACTATTTTCAGTATAAAAAAAAATGTTTTAATTCATCAAAAATGTAAAAACTGATCAGAATGCATAGATTCTGTTCAGACAGTAATGAGAATAAACACCAATATGCATAGAGTTAATAGAGAGTTGCATAAGATCACATAATATCAGAGACAGTCTCGCCTTTTTCCAGGAAACGGATAGTGGGGAAAACATTCAAATCACAGCAAGTTGTTGAACCACATAGGAGGTGTGATAATGAGTGAATATAACTGTGCTGGCAGAGACATTGCATGCACATAAAACTATATCCCATGTCAAGAAATTCATATGATGAATATACCAGTAAAGGCCAAGAGATGAAAACAAGGTACATATCAAAATTGAGAGAGTATATCAAAATTAAGAATTAGCACAACACAAGATTAAATACATATTGCAATTTCTGCATGGCATTTGAAAAATCGCCAATTCATTCAGACAACTGTAGAAAGCAATAAGTACATATTGCTGTAAATACTTGGACGGATTAGAAAATTGATCAATTTTATGTCTAATGAGAAGAATTAATCCAACATGGATAGATGAATTAAAAAAAAAAGAAATAAAAATTGATCATTGTATGTTCCATAAGATATAATCCCACATAGATGTATTTTGTACTGTTAAAAATATGAATGACATTATACATAGTCTTGATGCATACAATTACATATATATCTATAATACTTTGATAATTTTTGTTTATATGGCACACACAACTGATAATATATTCTTTTTTTGTGATTAGTGTATAATACCTACCACAGCACGGCATTAGCTGCTAGAAGCAATAAACCTCTGTACAATTCATCCTCAGAAATGGCAGGACTATCCTACAAAAATACTTAAGGAATTGGTAACTGCCAATTACTACAACATCCCTACAATATTCACCAAATCTCTTGATATCTGATGTCTTTTGTTTTCTGTCATGGTAATCATATTATCAAAAAGTAAAATGGCTGAACTCAGTTGTGGTATGGGAATTACTAAACACAACATTCATCTCTGATTTATAAAAACGACAGCAAACGGTTCAATCACAACTTCGTATTAGTCATGTCCGTTTCTTACTCTCAAGTGAAATTACCTTTCTTTCTGTATAACTAAATGATATACTGCATAGAACGAATTTATGGAATGAGCAAATATAATGTCGATAAAACTCAAATATAAATACTATATAAAACTAGGACATTTATGAAATGTCATTTAGCCACTCATTTGACTATAGCAGAATGAACGGAAGTGAGGTTAACTCCAAGTTAATACCTAGTGTAGTTTCAATATTTGATGTGGAAGAAGAGAGATACGTTACTTGAGCAATGCATCCTGCTCATGTATCTTATGTCACTCTCATACTATCAAGCACAGACTGCTTTGTGAGTAACCCAGGCCTTTTTTTTTTTTTGAACATATGATTGTGATTTTTATCATAGTCTGAAAGACTTTTGTTTGAAGAAGAACTAAGTCACGCAAATAAGCATGATGCTAAGTACAGCTCTTCGGACAATACAATATTGAGGATGAGTGTTTCTACTCTAATACTATTTTCTAGTTTTCATCTGTCCTCACAAAGATTGAAGATAATGGTGGTACTTGTTAATGCTGTTGATAATCATGAAATAATCAGTTTCTTCTGTGAGGATTCTACACATTGCAGTCAATGATTAATACTTCAGTCTTGTCCATGGTCCTGGTAAAGCTCTGATAATTCAGAATTATGAGAGGCATGTTTTTGTTAAAGTTTGCTTTGTTGTGTTTTGTTTGTTAACCCTAAAAAGGCCGGGGGGGTTGATTCCCTCGACATTTTTCGCGACTACTCGGCTGCGTGAAATTTTTTGACCGCGCCGTTCACTGACTTTTTCACTTTCAAGTCTCGCGCATCTTTTGACACCATTTTCGCGAAAATCGCGCATACCGTTACGACACTGCATGACATTTTATACATGCCTGTCAGACCGAAAATGGCTCAAAAACGTGATTTTGTGTATGAAGTCTATGCAAATGGAGTTTTCTCTTCTTATTCATAATGATATGATTATTTTCACTTTCACAGGCTGAAACTAATTAATTTTAGCATAATTTTGCTTGAAATAGGTTCTGTCATTAATTTTGCGGAAAAAAATGATAAAACAAAAGGTCAAAAAAACACGGAAATACATAAGAAATTCATAAAACAATAAAATACATAAGAAATTGATTTTGATATCAATTTTTTTTTCAAGTACATTGTTAGGAATGCTACAAAGAATGTTTTCACCAAAAATTAGGATTCTAGGAGCTTTAATTTCTGATTTAGAGCAAAATGTATGATTTTATGCATATATTAGCATAATTAATTATTATGACGAAAATTTCCATTTCTTTTTGAATAGCTTGGTAGAATACGCCACAGGTAATGCACATGCCAAATTTCATGGCGATTGCACGATCGACGGCCGAGATCTCGGGGGGGGGGGGGGTTTGAATCAACCCCTCCCTGGCCACAGAACACCCAAAAAAGCGCGGCCTGGTTAGGGTTAAACCAAAAAATGACTTAAACATTGTAACATGCAGTGTTACTGGCATCACCAGTGATGTGTGTCCAGTAGACTGAATATAAAGAGTATGGCTTCACTGATTGAAGGTCTGATCTTTAAATCAGTTTGGGGCAGCAAACCAGCACTACATTTTGATGCACAAGTTCATTTTTAGGGGGCCAAATTAAACGATTCAACTTTCAGTAGCAGGATAAGATAAGCTGGCTGTTACTCCTCTTGCCAGACATGGAATCTCAATCATGGTGTAATACGTGCCCTAGACTTTCTGTTGGTGGGGAAGACACCGTAAAGAAAGTATCCCCTCACTTTGCAAGTTTGTCTGGCTGGTGGCGCCATGGGGAAGGTGCCGGAGACCGACTCATGGGTGAAACAGCGCCTCTCTTCTGTCCTTTGCCCTGCTGAGAGATCACAGTTGCACCACCAAAGATGATTACAAGATATATATAACCTTAATGATACATATGTTCAACATCTACCTCTGCTTTGTGGAAGATCTCATTATAAAAAAGAAAACAGTATACCTACTGCTAAATGCCTCATCCCAATCTACAGTACTGCTATGGCTTGGATATTCAAGTTGGGCAGCAGACTTTCTGATACATCTCTATGACTTTTGATGTTGTACTCTGCCCAGCTATAAAATAGCACATAAGCAGAGCTTGACATTTATTTCAGGGCACCAAATTTCAAATGTGAAGATTTTAGTGGCCTGAATGGGCCACCACTAACAAAAGTTAGTGTCGACCCCTGACATACCATTGTATCTTTCCAAGAACTATATTGTTTCTTGCTATATATCGGGACATAAAAGGTCAAGTCAATAAATTCTTTAAAAGCTTAATAGACACATAATATGTGTGCATCTATCAACAAGATTACCATGAATCAACTTACTGCAGTTTCTTTGGCCAATAAACAGCAATGAAACCTGTGTGCCACTTACAACCAATACAAACTTCATAATTATATTTTTGTTGCTGAATCAATAACTCATGTTGTGTTATACAAAAGAAAACAAAAACAAAGAAAACAAACATTTTCTTGGACATTATCACCATCTGTAAATACCAACAATAGATATCCTTATGAAGGTGCTGGTATATTAGCCTGACAGAGTGGTTACATTACTCTCACCTTTGTTGAGACTTCTTTGGTGGGTGATGGCACCCTATTGCTCTTTGGTGCCGGTCCAAACAGGTAGGAATTGTTGGCCATGGCTGAGTTGCTGTACTCCATGGGAGGGGTCTTTAGTCTTTCTGGAGTCTTCACCTACATAACAGGAGGGTACAAATATTCAGTTTGTTGTATGAAGAATGAAGTCTTGTATAATTTTAGTTGAGGAGGAAAAAACAAGAGACCCACAGGTCTCGCACTCACCTGAGTTTTGCAAGTTCACCTTCCACACATACTATTACCCAAGAAAAACAGGAAAACACTGGAGTTGTGGGGGAACTCCAAGAGAGTATGGTGACCATTGGTATATTCTATCACACAGTTTGTAAAAAATTTAACCATGTGTTTTCAAAAGAGGATCAAAATGTGAAAACTAGCCCAAGATTTGATCTCGAGGGGGCCATGAATGCCTGAATTTGCCATAAACATATCTGAAAGTACTTTCACTCATGTGAATTGTAATTACTTGTGGTTCTAGAGAAGATCTTACAAGATGTCTTAATTTGGGAACTTTGAGTCTTTGGCTGAAGTGAGCTAAGAACCAGAGTTTGTAAATATTCATAATGATTTTTTTTCCTTTCATTTCTCTATTTGTTCAGTTTATGTGCTAAAATGTATGTAACATGTGAAATGTACAATCAGTAATATGTATTTTTCTGCTTTGATTTAAAAGTATTCATGCCAGATCATCAAGCTGGGAATGTCCAGCAGGGTACTATGGAATTATTAGCCTGGCATTTCTGATGCTTCGTAAAAGAAGAGGCACTTACAAATTTATGGATAGCAGAAGAAAAATATAGAGAATTTTTATTTTTTTATTTTTAAAGGAATAGAATGAAAGAGCAGTTTTTAGTTTATCTCACAAAATACTAACAATCAATGACAATAATCATAATACAAAGGTCCAGCAATAAAAGCAGAGAAAAGTGTTTTCTGGGAATTGATGAGTACATAAAACTGACCCTGTAGACTGGTAGAGCTCTGAAGACAGCCCCTAGGCTCATCTCCCCAGTCTTGAAGCTTGTCAGATGGTCGTTGTAGAAGTGAGGCTTCTGCAGCGCCTCGAAAAACTTCTTTTCCTCCGGTTCCATCTTCTTGGTACGAGTCTCCCGGTAGGCTGATCGGCGGAACGGTTTCCACCTATCAATTGGGAAAAGAAGTTTCAAAAGTTGTAGGAAAATATTTAATGGTTGGCCGATTATGATCTTACCAAATTGATGTGTCATGATATTTTCTGCATATTGACATAATCTTCTGCTGCTATAATTTTAGCAGCATGGACACTTTACTTCTATTAGTATGGACAACAATAAACAGACCAAGGAATCACACTAGTTATTCCATCACATAATCAACACACTAAAAATGGCATTGATAAATCTCAGAAATTTGCACAATTTAAGTACTGGCACACCTGCAAACAAAGAAGTAAAAAAGTAAGAGAAAGAAAGGAAACTGGTACAAAAAAAAAAGGTGCATTAATCAATTTGCATTGAACGAGTTTTCTCTACAGAAGTAGCTGAACAGCATCAAAAGTCTATTCAAGAGAAAATAATCCTGTCCCCTAGAAGAAAACACATAATCATTTACTTTTGCTTGTTCCATGTTCATATTTCATATTCATACATCTGTTAAAAAATAAGTGTACATGGGGCACTGCACAGAAGGCTGATCAATGTGTGACCATAATTATGTATCTGGAAGATGGGAAGGGGGAGACTTGAAAGATGAACATGTTTTGTGTTGGTGCATTGATACAAGAATGACAGAAAAGCTCTCCTCACTTGTCATTGTCAAAGATGAGTGGATACTCGTAGCTCTGCGTGTTCTGCTTCTTCTTCTCGCTCTCTCTTCTCGGCGGCAGCAGAGGGCGCTCCGCAATGTCGTATGGAAGGACGGGCTCGCTGGAGCTCTCTGCACTGGGGTAGTTCCATGGTCTGTGCTGGCCAAAGAAGCCCATGAAATGACTCCTCTGAGGTGCATCGGCATACCATACCCTGAGAAAGCAATTAAAATCACCAGAAAAATATATCAAATAAGAAGACATGCTTGTATGTCTCCCATAAGACTTCAGACTATTCCAAACAGCAATGAAATGTCTTGTGCAGTTTGCTATGCATCGTGATTGCAGATACCATAAATTGTGGCTGCTTATTATCAACAGAACATCCAGAGTATTCTCTTTAGATTTCAGTGTTCTTGTCATATAATTTTTGGTAACACGGATTTCTCTTCAGTCTAATCTAATCTCATCTAATCCTATTCACAACCAATTGCAGGCAATATCTTGGCAATATCAAGGCACACAAGTCACAACTTCCTTTTTGCTTTGAGCCGTCCCTATATCATGGCTGTGAAGAACAAAAGAATCCAATTAGCCATAGATCAAAGAAGAGACCCACCTGACCGATCCATCAGTGGAGCCTGATATGATGATCTTCATCCTGTCGATGTAGATCAAGCTCACAATCTTACTAAGGTGTCCTCTCCAGCTGATCAGTTGCTGTACTGCCCCCTACAGGTGAAATCATGAGAGAGAGAAAGAGAGACTTCTAGCATGTGTTGTATCATTACCTAACATATAACTACGATAGTTACCGTCTTCGAAAGACACAACTCACCGTACAGGTGTAAACTGGATTAGGTTCATATACCTCATGTCAGCTAAAGAGTATGCAGGAAATCACTAACCTAAGAATTCTACAACTGCCACCACCTCCCCCCCCCCCCCCCAACAAAATATGTATAGACATGAAAAACAGACATATAATTGATGAATTAGGAGACAAGGAAGAGATATTCACAAAACATAATATAAATCATGAAAATACAGTCAGGTACCTAAAGTAGTATCAAATGGAAAAGAATAGTGAAAAAAAAATGAGAATAGCAGTAAGGATACTGACAACATAGGTTTTAAAACTTTATCCTGCCAAATATTGATACCCTTGGCTGTCATTGCAATCACAAAAGACCAGCCATTTTCACACAAGTATTTACAGTTTCTCTATTGTGGACAGGCAGGAAAGAATCACACTGAAGCTTGGTATGTGAAGTTTTAAATCTCACCTGCTCTGCATTCAAGGGGTCCTCAAGAAGCACTGCAATATTCCACATGGTTATATAACCCTCTGAGAAAAATGACACAACAACAACGGAATTTATTACACAGACAGCAACTAGATTACATGGCAAATTTAACTATTTGCATTGTCAAGTCTATTAAATGCACCAACAACAAAAAAAGAAGAAATGCATGAATTTTATGAAAATTGGTAATCAGCAAAGGTAAAATAATGATAGCCAAGAACAAGGAAAGCAGTCTGTAATGAAGATTGAAAGACAACATATCATCTCATTGGTGAAGTCTTGACGGCAGTGTAGATGCAGGACCCCTGATTCTTTACCATATATTCTATCCCATGCCCCTTTAATTTCCAACAGTTATGATTCTAAACATTACAGCATTGAAATGTCTCCATCTCCAGTTAGTAATTGGTATCATCGCTTGGATTTTTTGTAATGTGAAAAAAAGACAAGCAAATAGACATATTTTGTGACGGAAAAGAGATATGCTGTCAAACGAAAAGAGGAGATTATTCATGACTCACTCATGTCTCCTGTGATAAGAAGGTTGCAGTCCTCGTCTGAACACACTGATGTGACAGGTGAGCCTTGTCTCTTGGTCACAGCACTCAGTATTCGTACCACCTCTCCCTGAATGACAGGAAGGCACAGAGACATGAAAAACATAGAAACAATTGCATTTTTTGTACATGACATTATTTTACAGAAATGTTTTAGAGCTTGTCTTAATTGACATCTCAATCTTGAATCTAAGATCTTACATGAATATGGGTCAACAGAATGGTATGCTGCACAGCACACTTCAGTTTCATGCTTGTTAAGTCATTTTCCTCCTCAAAAGTAAACTTTAAAAATCTCACTTTGAGATCTGCTACAAAAAGGTTCTGCCTACATGGACTTTTAGGTAACAGGAGCTTTCATGTCAGCGGTCAAGAATCGGATAGAGGAGCTTGATTTGGTGCCAGTGACCATTACAGCAGCTGTGAGTGGATACTCCACAGGCAAAAGGTGGATGCTGGTTTCAATGACATTTGCTCCTGCAACAATTGCTCCCATGAAATATCTGCATGCTAAGCTAAACATAAACTCTACCCACAAACATAACCCTAATCCTCACATCAAACTGAACCTAAAACCCTATCACAATCCAGCCCTACCCCTACGTCCTTGGAGAAAATAAGACTGGAGCAATTGTTACAAGAACAAATGTTGTGTCACCAGATGCAGTTCAGAGATTGCCTTGCCCACGAAGAGTCATTCACCTCTTTGATCAAGAGTATAGGGAAGGAGTCGACATCTACGTCTGTTGGCACTAAACAGCAAAGACAGGATTCCACTCTTGTCAAAGGAACAACAGAATGATGTAAATTGGTGACTGGCAACTGCTACTCACCTCCATGGTCCAGAATCGGATGAAAGAGTCGGCGTGGACAGACACCAGGACAGGTTCATACTCTGTCACCAGCATCTTGGCGTTGGGGTCCACCGTCCCTGGTTTCGTGCCGGCTGTTCTCTGTGGGCTCCGTCCCCCTTCTTCTTCTCCTTCCCCGTCTCCCTTCTCCTCATCTCCCCCCATCCCTCCCTCCTCTTCTGCCTCCTTCCTCTCACGGTCCTGAGGTGCTGCTGCATCCTCGTCCCCAACCACATCATCATCCCTGGGGTGTGGCGTCTTCCCCTCTTCATCCTCCAACCTCTTCTCCACCTCCATCTCCTCCTCCTCCTGCAACAAAAGCAGTGATCTGCCATTAATGACAGACATCTACCATACAAGCTCCCTAGTAGATCATCTTGAAAACACAGTTGTAAAACAGAGGAATGCTTGCTTTGATTCATATTCCATAAAAAGAGCAAATACTAAACAAAATAATGCTAGAATATCAACAAACACAGAAGATCTACCAGACTTCAACAGTACTGATGAAGATCTATGTTGTTCCAAGGGATCATGCAAGAAGGGTTATACACAGGAGCATAGGGAGCATGGTATCTTTTCTGCATGAGAAAACAGTTTTACAGCCATATGGAGGAACCATGTTGGTGCTTTGTACAACTTTGTGTGTCGACAATGAAGAACTTGTGCTACAGCCATATGCACCTAAAGCATGAACTTGGTTAAGTTCATAATCTTAACCTAATATGGCTCTTACTTCACAGATTACTGCATCATGACTCCTTGAAAATACCTGTCAAACTGACCACAGTTTAATTTGCATCTGGGCTCAATTAACATAAATGAAACTTAAAAAATGCAGTATGACTGGCACCCTAGGAGTTGGGTATAACTATTCTTGAAGCAGCACTCACCACATCTTTCATGCGCTGCTCCCTCCTGGAAGCTGGTGGAAGATCTTCCAAATCTTCATCATCCTCTCGCAACTCACTCAAACCTCTATCTCCGCCATCGGGAGGAGATGAGCTTGTACCAGGACGTCGACCAGTCAGAGTTCTGGGCACAGGAAAATGGGAGAGTCCCAAAAATTTCTTCATAAGATTCTCAACTACTTCTTTAACACAGGAGTGACTAGAGAATCGTCTTATTTAAAAAAGAACAAAAAACAAACAAACAACAGGCAGTCGTAGATGTTGAAGATTAAATCATTATTCTGCAGCAGATCTTCCTGAATAACTTCAGGGCTCATTTGTTTTATAAACCATACATATATAGGGAAACTGTTAACAGGAATGTAAGAGTCATCAGTAACCCACTGAAGATTAGTCCCAAGCATTCTTGGGCAGACATGCATCTATGGGAAATGACTATTGTAGCAAAATCAGTTTGTCTTCAATGGGTTAAGAATGGGAGGAGCAAAGTATGAGATATAAAATTCAGTTTTTCATTGCCATGGCAACCATGACACTCACTTGATGTAGGCTGGATCAAGTCTTCTGGTCCTGTGGATGAGGAACTTCATCATGTAGATCTTGTGAGGGTTTGGGGTCTTCAGTCTGGTCTCTTCATCATTGGTGGGTGGCATCAGAGGCATTTCAAATCTGCAGAGGTCAAAGGTTAAGTACTGCTAATTCAGAAACATCTACATATTTATGAGGTGTTTATCCATTCATGGACAATTCAGATATAAAGTGATCATTTCTAATATATTGCAATCAACAGAAGATTCTGACCCTCTGTGACCTTTCAATTTTACATCCACAAAAAAGATGATTCTGAAAGCCTTTCTGTTCTCTGAGAAAATGTTGTAGTATTTTCACTTTGAGATGTGAAACTTTTTTTTTTTTCGAAATTTAACCCAAGCATCAACATTACTATCTACTGGAAAAAATAAGAGATGAACATGCATTTTTGTTTTTCTTTTTCTTTTTGTTTTTGTCTGTTTCTGTAACATACATGTTCTCAATGGTTCCCTTGGTGACATCCCAGAGGATGATGTTGCCATTGGTGCAGCCAGTTGCTAACAGGTCCGGCTCTAGAAACGTCATGCAAGTCATCTCATAGTGCTGCAGAATGTCCACCTGCCGAGAACCACGGAAAGAAATGATACAAATGCTCTGCCATAAGTTGTTAATTTAAGACATGATTCATAGTGTAATATCATGACTATCATAATACTGAGATTGAATAGTAAATCAAAGTCACTTTCCAAAGAAGATTACACCTTCCAAAATTATGTTACAAAAGATGCCAGTTTTCAGGAAATATTGCCCAAGAGTAATACTCCTTATTGGGCTTCTACATGAAAAATGATATTATGAAACCATTAAGGAGGTTCTTGGGACGAATTTCATCTGTGATACAGATGCTTAGGTTTGGCTACTTCAAGCACTGTCAAATATCATATTACGGTACCTCTTTTCCTGCCTGTGTAACCTGATTCAAGCTCTTCCCAATCCCAGGGAGGGGGACAGCCTTATTGAAGGGACTGATGCTGCCACCCCTGGCGCTGCTACTACCGGTGCTGGCGGTGGGACTGTTGGTGCGCTGGTACAAGAGGCTCTGGGGTATCTCGGTGTAGCCAGAGAACTCGGCAAACAGGATCAGGTCCCCGTGATCAGCTGGGTCCTGTGGAATAGGAAAGCAAATTGATGAAGTTTGTTGCCAACAGTGCACAATGTTCCAGAAGATTTAAAAGGCTCTTGGTACATCATTGTGCATAAATTTTAGAGAGTTTATTTCTCACATCTATTAAAGTCATGTTCATATGTTGATTTTAGTCATTGCACGTTTCTGAGTAACTGCACTGACAACTTTGACGGACCTGGAGTACCACTCCAAACTGGTCCTTATTGTTTCAGTGTGAAATAAAGATTAGTCTTCTTCTCATGACAGTAAATTTTCAATTTCATGATCTCAGTTTTCAAAGAGTGACAAAGAAAAATGCATCATTCACAGCCTGTAATTGATGATGACAATAATAATGGGAGACAGTGACACTAAATCAATCTCTGAGTTCATGGTATTCCATTTCAGAAAAAGCAGCAAATAACAGCAGAAGTCTCGAAATCGTAAAGGCGTAGTTTCCTCGTCCATGCCTACCTCTAGGAGTTTGAGTTTGTTGTTCCACCCGAGTGCAGCAATACACCTATGCAGCTTGGGGTCATCAAACTTCTCCACATTGCAGTAGAGCAGGGCAGTGATGGAGATGTCCTCCTCCCGCTCACTGTCCCCCCAGTGGAGCCAGGATCGAATCTCCTGGCCACTGCCGAAGTCCCACACCTTGATGGACCCTATAAATGGTTGGACACAATGACATAAAAGATGCTCGAGTGCAGAAAAACACTTCCTTTGCCTATTGGCAGACCAGTTCTAGTCTCTAAGCCAGTTGTCAATGAAAAGGGATTAGGTAATCTTCTTAATCCCTATCATGTCACCATGGCCTTCCTGTTGCGCTGAAGCACATTGCTACACCATACATGTACACATGAGTGGGCTTGCCACTCTACAACTAAAAAAAAAAAGCTTGGATGGATTACTGAATGCTATGAAATCAACTTTAACCCTAAAAAGACTGGGGGGGGGGGCCTAAAAGGCCCCCCCCCTCGACATTTCGCGCGATTACTCTGCAACACGCAATGCTCTCGCCGCGATGCTCTATGACTTTTTTCTTTCGAGTTTCCCGCACATTTTGACACCAAATTTGTAACGCCCGGGGGTACGGTTCTGAAGTTACATAATTTTCTGTACATGCACGTGAGGCCGAAAATGGCTCAAAAATGTGATTTTGTGTACAAAGTCAATGCAAATTGAGTTTTTTCACATGGTTCATATAAATATGCTTATTTTTACTCTCAATGGCTAAAAGTAATTTGTTTTAGGAGTATTATGCTTCAAAAAGTGTCTGCCAGTAATTTTGTTAAAAAACAACAGAAAACAAAAGGTCGAAAAAACAAAGAAATACATAAGAAATTCATAAAACAATAAAATAAATAAGAAATTAATTTTGATACCGAATTTTTTTCAAGTACATTTGCTAAGAATGCCACAAAGAATAATTAGACCAAAAATGAGCAATTTTGGAGCTTTATTTAGATCAAAGAGTCTGATTTCTCGCATAAATTAGCATAATTAATCAAAATAAAATAAAAGAAGACTATTTTGGAAAATTTGAATATACGATCTTGTAGATTACATCGCACACTACCATTGTGCAAATTTCCGCGGCGATCGCGCGATCCACGGCCGAGATCTTCCCCCCCCAGTCTTTCGAGCTACCAAAATAGCCCAGTCTTTTTAGGGTTAATACTAATGCATCAGCTCTGAGTCCTTTAAGTGTATATTTCACCACAAAGAAGAAGCATAACAAGTATTAACATTATGGAACTTCCAAATGGGTGAACACATAATCTTGGCAGCCAAATGTATGTACTGTTAATGCATGAACAATGGTTAGCCTGACTGAAGCCAGATGACATGAAAAAATGGAAAGGACAATGAAAGACAGAAAAGAATAAATACAGACAAACAGACATATACACACAAAAAAAAAAACATGGGCGACAGGCAGAAAATGGATGAAAGAAATATAAATGAAAGATAGAATAAAGATCAACTAAAAAATAAAGAAAAAAGTAAGAATTGCAAACAGACCAGTGAGAAAGACCCAAATATATCACAAAGACAGACAATGAACTGTGATTAAATGAATCATACATCTGTGCAGAGTCAGGGTAAATGTGCCATTAACTAACATCATTCCACATATCATAGAAAAAACAAGACAGATTCTAAAAATGTTCCTCCTCTTTAATCTCCTTACCATCAACTGCACCGGATGCCAGTCTGTAGCCAGTTGAGTCAATAGCAAGTGCTGTAACCTCTGTGTTAGGTCCGTGGGATCCAGTCACATGGTAGACTGCCTTGCCAGACTCCAGTTCCCAAACCTGGTTTATCATCACAGAAAAAAATAAATAAAATCATGTAAAATACCTCAGTAATTCACATCTAACTTTGGAGGCTTGGCTAGAAAAGTCTATGTGTGATGACAGTCAGTTAAAAAAAAAATTATATATATATATCTATATATATATATATATATATATATATATACACATTTTTTTTTTTACTTTACAAACTTGCTTAAATGCATTATTACAGAAAAATTTTAATAAACATGTTAATATCAGTTTTCATGGTGAAAAATCCATGACAACATCACATAATACCTGGTAGTCAACACACAACTAATAACAGAGTAGTCACATGGTGTAGGCCTACTGACAAACAGCCAATTTTCATGTACATTCACAAATATGTCATCAATGAAGCAAGAAAAGAGTACTTTACAAACATTAAAAACTAGGTACCAAAGCATCTTCCACTGTTTACAAATTATTCATATTTGAAAATACAGAGGAACCTTGGCAACAGGCAATGTTTCACATATTCAAAACTAGGATAAAGGTGTTACAACATTGGGGATCAACAGCATACAGTACACATTTTATTTGAACAGAACTTCTGACACAGCC
Organism: Diadema setosum; assembly: GCF_964275005.1. Lineage (NCBI taxonomy): Eukaryota > Metazoa > Echinodermata > Echinoidea > Diadematoida > Diadematidae > Diadema > Diadema setosum. Next base: position 11,880,478 of record NC_092685.1, on the reverse strand, counting down.
ATATATCCTCATACACCTGACCCTTTTATATTGAATGGGTTTAAGCCTCTTAAATATGGGGGTGTTATGTAATAATGTCTCATGAGGGATATATTAGTTAACACTTCTTTTGATACTTTTCTTTGTGTGTAATACATTCCTTATTCACAGATCCTAAGTGGGAGATTAGAGTACACACAATCTAAGGTTTCTTAACACAAAGGGAGACTGATCCCCATTCATGAAAGTCCAAACTGGACTATATGAATAGTGATAGAGCTCAGGATACTATACGGCTCAAAGCTCAATATCCCTCCTCAAAACTTGCCTGTGAGAAATCTTTATCTGTATTGCATGCCCAAAGTATTGAAAGCCCAAATTGGCTTCATGAATAAAACTGGGGCTCAGAACAGATTTATACTTTTCAAAGCTTGAAATCCCATCTTATTTACTAGGACAAAATATAACAACAACAAAACAAAAAGCCAACCTGTGAAAATCCGTATTTGTTATTACATGTTCCTCTTAAAGCTTTGGTTGCTATGATACCACTATGTGACATAGAGGAAATAAATCCACTGTAAGACACTATTGTTTGGCTTGACAGCAGACTTTAGTATACACCATGAGACTGAACATCTCGTAACAAAGTGGGAAGCAGCATTGGTTCAGGCAAGTACAGTTGCCCCTGCTAAATCACGAAGGAGTCAGAGTTGGGGGAAAAGATTTTCTCCTGTCTAAGATAGAATGAAGAGCTCTTGCCTAAGCAGTGGCTGGTATTGACGAGCTGTGCACATCACCCTGCATGAAACACAGTGCAGATAGAGCATGTGGGCATTACACTATTTAAAACCACTCATAACTGATAGCCACAGCAACAAGGCTGCATGCACTGTCTCAAACACAACCAGTGACAAACAGCAATCAAATATGACACAAATGTTAGCTCTTTTGTGCAGCAAAATAATCCTTTTCAGAGTTCATAATACATAACCCTAAAATTGCATATAATCCTGCCAATTCCCCCAAATAGGCAGTGCTGTGAACTAGAACATGTTTTTTTTATGTTTTTTGTTTTAGTTTCACCATTCAAGTAAAAAAAAACATGTACACTATGGAACTGGAAAAAAAACAAACACTGTATTTATATCCCAGAGAAATATATGTGGATTTGGCTAAAAAAATCACAATAACGGTAAGAAAATGAAATCCCTGGGATTATTTCTCCAGATTTCATTATCAACCTTAAGACATTAATGAGCTACAATGGAAGGGTTTCAGACTAAATCCACTTATAGCTCGAATATCATGATAATTAGTTATATTTGCATCTATCATGCATTATGGGCACCTTTGAATGATTCTACAGATAAATGGCACTATATAAATGCTGTTTCATCATTATCATCATCATCACTATGCACAGATTAAACTAAACAAGAGAGCAACATGTATGAGGTGCATGTTGCACCACATTGATTGTGACTACCCCATGCCATGATCTGTTCAAGAAGTGTGACTTACTTTAATGACAGACTCTGTGCAGACAGAGACCACCTGGTTGAGTTCATCGTTGCAGAGGACGTGGCTGATAGGTCGGTCGTGGGTGTGAGGGACCTGCATGGTGTCCTGAACTGTTCTTGTCAGAGGCCAGGCATCCAAAACACTGGAACCTGCACACGAGATGTGAGAAGACCGGTGAAACTGGGCACACGGAAAGTACAGGTGACTTTATCACACAGTGACAAAGCACACTGGACAAGCGATGGCGTGGAGTAGACAATATGGGAACATGACAATGCAAATATAAAAAATTTAGAAATGTAAACAATGTTAGAAGAGACAAATGCACATGTAGTTAGGTTGCAATTAACACTGTAATTAACAGGATACATCCCCCAAAAAGATGCAAGTGAATCACATTCTTTATAGTTCTATGATGAACATTGTAAGCCCATTAAGCTAATCAATACATGCTGACTGCCTTCACTTAAACTCCCTATGTGCCTGTACATATGCACTAAGCCATCTCTTGCAGAGATACCAGTATTTCACAGGCATTTTGCTAATTCCTCTCAAATTTGACTGCGTGTGAAATTCAGACAAAAGCCATTCAGATGTGGTAATGTGACAGTTCTACAGTAGTGATGCAATATAGATTAGTAGTAACTCTGGCAGGCAGTTAGAGGACAAATGAGAGCACATATCATCGCTGGGGCGACAAGACCTCGTATCTCAAAAATGTCAAATGTTCAGGAGAGCCAAAAAACATGGCGGCCAAAGCACTATACTGAATGGGATAGCCGTTCCTTTGACATGCCGTGGTGGCTTCATTTTTGGGGTAAGACAGCTGGGATTTGGACAGGACATCACTTAACCGATTATTTGACCACTAATGCAAAGAAGTCATTTTCACCAAAATTTGAGATACAAGGTCTTGTCACCCCAGCGACGATATGCAGATATATCGAGTATGAAACAATTACTGGACAGCAGCAACAGAGAAAACTTTTTACCTGTGACGAGCCTCTCATGTTTCTCATCAAACACCATACAGTGAATCCTCTTTTCTCCTGGTCTGTCTTCATTGTCTGTGAAAACCTGGAGACTTGTCAGTGTGTGGATGTCCCATATCCTAAATACCTGGGTCAGAAAGGAGACATTTTTTATTTTTTGCCATTACTAACAAACTTGTAAAGATATACATAAGTCATATATATGTATATGATATGTATACATTACCACTATACACACACATGGCCATTTCAAACTTGTAAAGATATACATAAGTCATATATATGTATATGATATGTATACGTTACCACTTTACACACATGGCCATTTCTTCAGGTTCTAAAATGCATCTAGCCCTAAATGTGCTCTGGAACTAAGCTGTAACTTGTCATGATTTAAAAAAAAACAAAAAACATCTGCATTCAGTTATTAATTTAACACTGTAAGTTAGCCAGCCCAATGGGGTGTAACAATGAGCCTCAGTCCAATAGACACACCATGGTGACACAATGGGGATCAATGGGACTAGGCAATCTCTATTAATTGGGGATTAATTAAAGACATCTGTTCCAGCTGGTAAAGAAAGCACCCCAGTGGACATGCCAGTTGGTGAACACTGCACAGTGAGGGTTGTGTTACTTTATCCATTCTACATACGGTGCACCACAAAAAAGAAATGAAATACATATATTGGACCTTTGTGCATCTACATCAGGCATGCTACTAAAATGAGGAGATTCACCATCTTTTCCAACAGTATCTTTTTAAAGGGATGGCATTGTATTTGTGGAGATGAGGATTGGGTTGCTAACTTTTTGCAAGATACTAAGAAACCATTTATGAAGTAGTACAGAGCATACCGTTCTGAGAGGAATTCAAAGTTTGTGAGATGGAAATCGATTTTTGGAATGGCGGAGACATCCAAAAACAAAGTAAACAAAGTGATCCTAATAAAAGGTGGGTCCCACCTTTTATAAGGATTGCTCTGTTTTGGATATCTCAGCCATTTTAAAACCAATTTTCATCAAATAAAAGTTGAATCCCTCTTGGAATTACATGCTCTATCCTATTTC